>NC_090761.1:46261963-46266963 GCF_036898095.1 Palaemon carinicauda
GTAAGAAATTTGGAATTTGGTATAATTTTGGGACCTGTCGGCTCAAAATTCATCAATTCTGTTCTTTTTTATTCTCTTGTGAATAATGGTGGTTGTAAGCCCCATCAGTACTTATGACAGGATTTAGGAGCAATTAATAATGACACCTAGTTCTACGACTTACATGGACATTATTTAGGAACAAGACGACTAAAGAATTATCATTTCAATATTTTCTAAATGCAAGCCTAACTTCAAGTGTAATCAACAATTCAGTTAAGATTTACGGACTTATAAGCTCTACTTAATTTTCAAGCTCTGTTTAAACTTTTCAAGGAAAAATTCCAGTTTCAGGGTACTATTTACACCCAAATGTAGCTCCGAGAGCAGTGAACAACGAAGGTTTGTTTCAGGATTTATCAGGCTCTAAGGGTGTATTCTTATCTGTCCAAGGATCCTTAAGTTTCATGACTAATGATTACAGTATAATTTGATTAGCTAAGTATCGCGACATCAATTATTAGCTTCAATTTCTTTCGATGAAAAGTTTTATTAGTTGCACTTCCACCGGAACTTTAATCTAATGTCAGATTTCATAACCTATTTCAAACTTCAGGACCTTTCATAATACAGGCTCAGAACTTGAGCCAATTATTATTATTATATTTTGTTGTACATGAACCGGCTCCATCGTAGCTTTTAGATTTTTTGCAATTATTTTCTCGCTTAACACGAACACTTTCTCGATATAGTACTATTTACCGTATTTGCCTGATTTGAATTGAATATTTTTATAACATAGTTGAGTTATCTAAAGCTCTTTTGTATGTCTCCTATAAGAAAGTTCTCTCAGTATTAGCTTATCTAGGACCTTTATATATATATATATATATATATATATATATATTCTGACATCAAATATGTTAAAATTTCCCACTGTAGGCCTACTCATTTGAAGTTATTGTATAGCGCTAGTTAGATGATTGAAGCCAAGCAGCCAATAGTTTTGCCGTAAATATAACTCATTTAGTTAATATTGGAAAATTTTGTTATTGCTACACCAAATAAGCTTTAGAATGCATTGAACATTACTGGGCTCCAAATTTTTAGTTTTGTAAATTAAAAATTTTAAATTTACTGCATGTTATATTTTATAAAAGTATTATTGCTTCACAAAGTAAGTTATATATATTCTTGCCGTACGTACAACTCTCTTCATTTAACATACAAAAAGAAAAAAAAATCAGCAGAAATACTAATGGTAGTAAAAAAAACTAAAGAAAAATTATTGCTAAAGATAAATTCCTTTTACCCTTAAAATTATTTCCAGTGAAGTCGTCAGAAATGTGTACTTGAAGTTAAAAGAGTTTAGGGTATTTACTACTTAGAACTTTGTCGGTTAAATTCATTTGTTCCATTTTAAGATTTTATATCGTTGTGCTTTTGTATTTTTCATAGCTACTTTGCAGTAAAAAAAAATTTGACTTTTTAGTCGTTTATGCTTGACCGGAATTCAATAGATGATAGAAACAGCGGAGTAAAATACTAAATTAAAAATATTTTTCAGTCAGATAAAGATTCCATAAAAATATGAAATTATTTACTGAACATTTCAGTTCTTCTGCTTCTTAGCCTATGCTGTTCCGCCTGCGTTGAGTTCTGGTATATGCTATGATGGTCCACAAACTCAAATTACAGAAAGACAACAACTTATAATGTTTATGACCGATACAGGTGTGTTGTGATGACGGGCCAACCTGACAGCTCAGCTATAATACATAAATACTGGCTAACATGCAAAATGCTAATTAATGCGATTAAATTGCACTAATAAATATGTTACAGTATATAATTCAAAGGTCACTAGAATATCAGTAATAGTGGTAAATAAACATAGTTAGTAGGTTGGCCAGAAGCAGACAGTACTACATTAGATCATTCTCTCTGGTTCCGGCTCATTTTCCTTTTGACTTCACTTACACCGAATAGTCTGGTCTATTCTTTACATATTCTCCTTTGTCCTCATACACCTGACAACACTGAGATTACCAAACAATTCTTACTTTTTAGAAGGGTTAACTTCTGCAACGTAAATGTTCTGTGGCTAGTTTCCTCTTGGTAAGCGAGAAGAGACTTTTTCTATAGTAAGCAGTTCTTCTAGGAGAAGGACAGTCCAAAATAAAATATTGTTTTCTAGTCTTGGGTAGCTCCATAGCCTTTGTACTATGGTCTTCAACTGGCTTGGGGTAGAGATCTCTTGCTTTATTGTACACTCGGGCACACTATTCTATCTTACTTATCTTTCTCTTAAAGTTTTATAGTTCATATATAGAATATTTATTTTAATGTTAATAACGTTCTTAAATATGTTAGTTTAATCGTTAATTACTTCTCTTTTAGTTTATTTATTTCCTTGCTTCCTTTCCTCACTGGGCTATTTTTCATGTTGGAGCCCTTGAGCTTATGGCATCCTGCTTTTCCAACTAGTGTTGTATTATAATATGTAGGTTCATAGACAAGAACGACCATTGTGCGTATGTCTCCCATTCATTTTTCTTGCATGATGTTTGATGGCCATACCATAAAGAAAGAATTAGCAATGAAATTCGTTAAAAATTTGATGTCATTAGAAATATGATTTTTTTTTTACTATTCATTTCACTCTGTTAATCATTTAAAGTTTTCTCCTTTTTTTTAAGATAAAAAACACATGACATGGAAGCATGTTGGTGACCTTGGCATAGATGTTACTCAGCAGACTGCCCAAGTCATTTTCATACTGGCGAGATTGACTTAAAATACACAAGTGAATAATCGAAAACTAGATTTATCGAGCTAGGCACACAGACGAACATAAATTTAGTCGAATTTTGTACATTGTACGAGGGAGTATATTATTGAAAATTGGAAACCTATAATTTCACGGTTAAATCATTCTATTTTGACAGTCACGGACATAAATATATAAGGGCCATTGAATATGATTGCTGCTTTAATGATAGACACAGAAGTTTGCTGATTACTTTGGCTTTGGTATAAGCAAAATTGCTGTCATTATACGAAGGAGACATTGATGAAAAATTACCGAGTAGAAAAAAATATCACATGAAAGCGATACCGCCTTTGTCACACCTGAAAGTCTGAGGATAAATGAAGAGTCAAATGGAAAACTGGTCCAATTGCTTCCCGACACTTATTTTGCTGGGACGTTTTCTCTCTCTCTCTCTCTCTCTCTCTCTCTCTCTCTCTCTCTCTCTCTCTCTCTTCTAAAATAGAGTTGGGGATGGGATTTACAGGGTTGGTCATGCCCATCCATTTCTGGTAAATAGTGACATGAAGCAAGTGCTAGATGGTACGAAGTTGCCTAACAATACAATATTTTCACGGGTTTCTGCATGATTCCTGGAGTAGGGGGAGAAGACTCTTAAGGATGTGCTGTACTTTTTTTTAAGATAGGTTTCAAGTAATGTGTATTTATGTGCGTATATATAAATTAAACCCTTAACTCATTTTGCATACATATGAATATATGTGGATATGTACACTTTATATATATATATATATATATATATATATATGTATAAAATATAGGATATATATATATATATATATATATACATACACACTTTACTTCATGACGGAAGTGATTTCAGAAGACTTTGTCTTTCTGGTATCTAAGCAATTCTTTAGTCTTAAGGAGATGAAATTTGTTGCCTAGTGAAAATGACTGAGGCCGACAACCTGTGGACCCTGAGTTCGCTATGTGTTGTCATCACTATATTTTCCATTAGTATCCAGAGCTTTATATTCCTTGTGAGGACTATATACAGTATGGATGTATGTTTGTATGTATGTTTAATGTATAGAAAAAAGTGTTAATAAACTAATCGAGGTGATAGAATTACGCGTATTTTTCTCGTAATATAGAATCCATTTCATTTCTGTATACAGTTATTAACGGAACAAATGGAATAAAACGTAATTAGAATTGATATCCATTTGTGTACTGAACCAGTGATTGTTTAACAGCACAAAACTTGCTCATCCTTTTCTTGTCTGATCACATATTTATTAATATTTGTAACTAACTCCCCAACAATTGTATTACTAACACCAGCATTATTATTATTATTATTATTATTATTATTATTATTATTATTATTATTATTATTATTATTATTATTATTATTATTGATTTTATTAATAACGTTTTTACTTTTGTAGTGATTATTTGGAACTTTGGGGAGTGTTTATCGCTTATCTTTTCATTTACTGGCTTTAAATTAAAGGCTATTTTATATATTGCTTTAAAGTTATATACATGCCTTTTCTGGTTTCTTGCAAAGGGATGACAGAGTAAAGCCAGTCTGTTGAACAGATGATAGAAATAAGAAAAAAAGATTATTTTTATGTTTAAAATATATATGAGGATTCTATTCCGTTGAAGCTTGCTAAGGTAAATTACAGGCTCATAGAGGAATGGATAGGAAGCGTAGTAAATTATGATTGAAGAATTAAATTTCCTTGCGATGAGTGACCGCTGCGCACTGAACTACTTATGGCACCTACTACAAACATTTCTCTTCCTTCTCTCTTTTCTCTTTGGAGTAGAGAAAATGTAAAGAACAGAATGAAAGTCGACCTGTAGGTCGGACGAGGAGAACATAAACCTTTGATCCATTAGAATTACCATATAAATAATGTCTCTCTCTCTCTCTCTCTCTCTCTCTCTCTCTCTCTCTCTCTCTCTCTCTCTCATTTTAGTACTTTTTATTTCAATTGTTTTTAGTTCACACCTTTTGTATGCATCCATTATATTGCATTAATATGGCCAAAACAACATTTGGATGTTGTAACTACTTTCTGTTGTTGCTTTATTGTTGCAAGCTTACATCAGTTTTTGTGACTGATGTATGAGAATAAATGTGGCTGCCTGTTTATATTTTCTGGTATTTATTGGGAGATTGTTGCTAAAGAAGTGGCTCGTAAAAAAGTTGATGATGGCTTCTTTTGTGTGTGTG
>NC_090761.1:46271963-46274463 GCF_036898095.1 Palaemon carinicauda
TTCTTTTTATTATTATATTATCTTAGGAACAAGGAACACAAGAGCTAAAATGATTTCAAAACTTGACAGACGATTTAAAAACCAGATGATTACATTAATGAAGGGAAACTGAACCAGGAGGAAGAATTCCAAAGCTTGTCAGTTTAAAAGTGTAAAGGCTGCTCATGAATGTCAGAGGCAAGGGACAATTATTTTGCCCTAGCAAGCAGGACAATGCCCTAGAAAATGACCATATATGTATATGATCAGCGCCCACGCCCCCTCTTCACCCAAGCTAGGACCAAAGAGGGCCAGGCAATGTTTGCTGCCTTTGCAGTGTATTTTTATACGGCCACCGAGGAACAGGGAAGACTCTGGTAACAAAGGCTCTCCTGGAAAAACCTAACGTTGTTACCAGCCAGGTTAATTGTATGGAGTTTCATATAACAAAGGTTATATAGGAAACAATATTGAATAATCTCGGTGGAACAATTCCATCAAGTGATAATGGTTACACCTCGTATGCGCCTTGTGATAACTTTGCTGATTTTGATATTAATATTATTATGATTATTATTATTATTATTATTATTATTATTATTATTATTATTATTATTATTATTATTATTACTTGCTAAGCTATAACCCTAGTTGGAAAAGCATGATGCTATAAGCCCAGGGGCTTCAACAGGGAAAATAGCCCATTGAGGAAAGGAAACAAAGAAAATAAAATATTTTAGGAACCGTAAAAACATTAAAATAAATATTTTTCTATATAAACTATAAAAACTTGAGAAATAAGATAGAATAGTGTACCCTCAAGCAAGAAAAGTCTAACACTTAAACTAATCAATAGGATGCACAAAGCAGAGATTAGGTTTGTGCCAATGAGGTAGTTATGGTGGCTAATTGGGCGTGGAGAGAGAGAGAGAGAGAGAGAGAGAGAGAGAGAGAGAGAGAGTGTTTCAATCTATTCGATTTTCGTGATGTGGGTACCGATAAAATCTTTCTCCATTGAGCACGCAAGCAACTGCGTTTGGAAAAGGTTATATTTTTCAAACAGCAAAAAATCATCATCTTCCTATTTTTTCTTCATAATTTAGACTGTTCGTCTAGGTTATTTCGATGAATCGGTAAAAGTATTAATTTTTCAGTCTTTCAGATCGTCTATTAATGAATTGTACGGTTGATATGATAAATGTGATAAGGCATACCTCTGTAAATATGTAGATAGATAAGTGGATAGATGATTACGATTACATATTACATAATTGTGAAATGTGGAATTTGTGGCTTATTATTAGACGGTGCATCATTTTTATGCATATAAGAATAAATTTATGAAAATCGTGTTTTCCTACAAAATTGAATCATGCTAAAACTATCGAAGTTTTACGGAAAATCTATATTTTAAAATAAATACTAGTAAAGCCCCGAACACATTTGGAAACATTGTTTGGAAACGGTTTCCAAACAGTTTGGAAACTGTTTCTGAAAACTTGATTTCAAACAGTTTGTTAACAGTTTTCAAACTGTTTGCAAATTATTTACCAAACACAGTTTGCAAATTATTTGTAAACTACTTCCAAACAATGTTTCCGGTCCACACCTCTTATCTTCTTTTCTGTTTCACTTACAGTTATAGAAAGTTTATCAGCCATCCCCGTCAAGGCATCCATCTTTTTAATTCTATTTTTGTAATCCACATTTGTTACATCCCACAATGGTGGGGATGAATGCAGCAATTCAATTAGTTCTAGAGTTTTCTCGCCAGACCACATGGCGTTATCACTACAAGTCTCAAGGAGGTACTAATTCATCGTCGCCTCGGCCGCACACACACACACACACACACACACACACGCAGTGTTTCCCATTCTGGATGGGAAACAGTAAGTCGTGAAATGGTGTTTGGAAATGGTTTGCAAACAGTTTGGAAACAGTTTGTAAGCAGTTTCGAAAAAAAAAATTTGCATACAGTTTGGAAACAGTTTCCAAACTGTTTGGAAACCGTTTCCAAACATTGTTTCCAAACAATGTTTCCAATTGTGTACGGGGCTTAACACACAAATTTATCAAGACAAATAAAATATTACGTGCTTTTAATATATTATTATTGTTTCAATTTAGAATTGCAGCCTATCTTCTGGAACCATACGAGTAATGGTCAAGTATGTTAACTAATATATATATATATATATATATGTGTGTGTGTGTGTTTATGGTTATGTCTTTATATGTATATGTATATATACACATGTATATATGCTTTTATATATATATATATATATATATACTGTATAAACGCAAAGTAAATGGGATTGTGCAGTTAAACTGGTGTTCTCTCTCTCTCTCTCTCTCTCTCTCTCTCTCTCTCTCACAAGGCCAGTAAAAGATCGCTTTGTGAATACTCTAATAAAGCTGCGACTTAAAAAAATAAAAAAAAATGAAAAGAATGGGATGAAATAGCAATTCATTCCAGCGATTAGTATTGAGTTCCTTCCCCTGGGTCTTTCCCCAA
>NC_090761.1:46279463-46286963 GCF_036898095.1 Palaemon carinicauda
TATATATATATATATATATACATATATATGTATATATATACTGTATATATATATATATATATATATTTATATATTTGTGTATATATATATGTATATATACATATATATATATGTATGTATATATATATATATATATATATACATATATATATATATATATATATATGTATATATATATATATATATCGTTGAACCTCTTACCCTAATAAAAGATAGATTTGGTCTCAGGAATTCCTGGCACATCTCGCTCTTACGAAATGCACCCTGTCACACCCATACTGCTAGGTGAGTTCCCGTATTTAGCCCCATCCACCACCTGTGCCCCGTCTTCCTACGGCACCTGTTTGGTTATTCGCCTTGCAGTAACTGTGACATGGTGAATATCCTTAAAGCAAGGTTTTCAAGAAATTCCTGGGTCCAACTGTACATCCAGAGGACCAAAAATTGAATACCACTTCAGCGTAGTTTATGTGTGGAGTCGTGAATGTACTCCATGGGATGATCACTAACAAAACATCATCGACTCCATACACCTACGAAGAAGGTTAATCTGCACCGTTTTGGATCTCATTTCACCATTCACGTCCCTCATACATACATTCTTGTGTTTTGTGGTTGTTGAGGCCATTCCTTTCCAAAGCTCCTTTATGTCGTTTATGCACAAACTTATCAAGTCTTTTTGTTCTCGTTTCTTCCAACGCTTCCTAAATATGTAAACTTTTCAGGAGCGTATTGTTTTTCGTCCTTACTAAACATATCATAACACTGATCCATCCTTTTAATCACTTGAACCTTTTCACCAATTCTTCATTGTGTCCACATTTCTTACTCTTTTAATTCTTTATAGGTCATGTATACGAAGTATAGAATTCATCCCATCAGGTTCAGTCTCCTTTCTTTCATTCACATTCAGCGTCCACATATCACTTCCATAAAAGAGAGTAGGCTCAACAATATCTTCATGTATTCCAATCCTAACTTTTATGGAAACCCTCCAATTCTTTGATTTCACATAGTTTACTTGCTTTACTTACTCTGTAACTCGCTTCCTTTACCAGCCTACCCAATTAGCTGTTCAATTAGCACTAAGAACTCAATCTTCCTCATTCCTGTTTTCCTGAACTTGTTTAGCTTTTAGGTCCCAAGAAATTAAAACACTTTTAATGGACCTCGATGATGCCTATGAAGGTGTACGCACAAATAGTATTTTTCTTTAGGGTAATTATATGAAAGCAAGAGATTTCTTATCTCCTAAGTTGTCTGTTATTAGCAAGAAGAGGTTCCTTTTTAACTTGCTAAAGAATTGGTAATGTTACTCCATTAGGTAAATGTGTTTGTGGTAGTTCTAGCCCTGCTGATTACCACCCAATTTCCCTACCTCCCATATTAACCAAATTTGTTTAATCGTCTTCTGGAAAAACGTCTTCAGAAGGTAGCTGTTTGTTCGCTAGTTTTAAGTTTAGCTTTCGCAAAGGTCTTGGAACAGGTGATGCCCATCTTGTAATTTCCAATGGTGTACAGAAATTCATTGATTGTTTGCAGGAAGTGGGCATGAATGGCCATAATTTTAGTGCTGTCTTTGAGCTTGTTAATGATGAGGCACTTGTTTTCAAACTTCAACATATGGGGGGTTTAAAGGGCGTTCATGAATGGCAGAGGCAAGGGACAGTGACATTGCCCTATCAAGTAGGACAATGATCCAGAGACTGATCGTATATACATATGATCAGCGCCCAAACCCCCTCTCCACCCAAGTTAGGACCAAGGAGGACCAGGCAATGGCTGCTGATGACTCAGCAGATAGACCTATAAACTCCAGCTAAGGATGGTGAGGATGCAGCGATCAAAGAAGCTTAAGACTTTCAGAGGGACTCGAACCCCAGTCTGGCAATCACCAGTCTGGGACGTTATATACCGCATTGGGCCTTTTTTTTTTGAATTATTAAATTTGTAAGTCACAGCTTGCAAATAGTAGTTGTTGATGGGCACCATGGTGACTTTATGAATGTAAGGCTTCATGACCAACCGCAAAGTTTTTTAGTTTATCAACTAACGAATGCTAGATATTTAAAGACCTGTCATCTTACTTGTTTAAAGGAATTAAATCTAATCTCAGTGACGTTTATTTTTTAAGCTTTTTATAACAGTTGAGTAGGCCATTTTATGGTGCTTTGAAGTGGTACATAATAACATTATTATCATCACCATCATCATCATCATCATCATTATTATTATTATTATGATTATTATTATTTATTAATCCCAGGCCCAGCGATAGCCATCAGCACACATCCTTCCGGCATACCCATTACCTGCTGGTAATAAAGAGTTATACCCTTTCTTTTTCATTAAAGCACTGAAGTGTAGTTACCTGAAATCTGGTTCGAATACTTCGTCGCTGCCACATTTCATGCATACTTCGTAAATGAGCATTTAATACTTAAGCATAAGCAAAACTATACCGATTTTAAATCTGGTTATAATAGAAAGACAAGGGTAAAATTCCTGTTTTGAAAAGTATAACTCTCTTGGAGAGACCAGTTAAGAGAAATAAGCTGTTGTTTTAATGAAAATGTCGGCGCTGTTCCGCTAGATGTTAATTTAATTTCAGCATCTTCTAATGATTTGATACTGATTCTCTTTATTCTCAACTTCGTAGACCTTTGCTTTTAGAGCACCATAGGTATCGGTACGTTTCTTTATATGTAGATATCTGAAAGAACTGAAAACTTTCAGTTACCCCCTACCCGGCCTTACAATAACCCCAATAGGGCGGAGAGGCTCCCCCTGTGGAAACCCCCCCCCCCCCTGCTGCCATCGTCTCTCCATCCCTTGACATGGTCTCCGATATGGTCACCACCCCGCGCTGGAACGGCAATATAGCTGTTGGGGTAAATGGGTGTTATGTAAGGGGAAACAGCGTGGAACGAGAGAGAGAGAGAGAGAGAGAGAGAGAGAGAGAGAGAGAGAGGAAAAGGGGGGGGGGGTTAGCTAGGATCTCTCATATTACCAGCTCACTACTTCATAAAGCTTGATCCGACAAGGCGAGTAAACGACGTGGCTATGCAAATTCTCTCTCTCTCTCTCTCTCTCTCTCTCTCTCTCTCTCTCTCGTACATGAAAAACCGATGGATTTTTATCACAATGCCTTGTCCATATTGCTACTTTTTCTAGATCAAGAACCTTCATGACAGTGCGTTGTAATAAATTAGTGTGTACAGTATGTTCTTATCCTACTACAGTTAATAAGTATATTTTTATATATATATATATATATATATATAGAGAGAGAGAGAGAGAGAGAGAGAGAGAGAGAGAGAGAGAGAGAATTTTTTTTAATCCTGCTTTTTACTTCCTCTCGTATTCCATTGGTTATGTTATACTGTAGAAGAGGTGTATCAAAACTACTCCAGTATTTTAGTGATTGTGCGTTTAAGCGATTAAAAGTTTTTTCTTATATATATTTTACATGCGCATTTTATTATTTTCACTTGCTACAGTGCTTGTTGTATCTACTTTCATATATTTTAGTTGTTGATGTTTTGTATTATATCTATTTCTTTATTAAAAAAAACTATGGTATATTTCACCTCTAATCCGATTACACTGATGTAATTAACATTCATGTTTGTTCATTAAATGCAAATAAGGGACTGCATTGCAAAGCTGTAATAAGAAAGAGAATTACAGCATAAAAGGAAATTGTTAAGTGTCCTTCTCTATGATAAAGAGTGTGTTTGTGTATGAATAATGGAAAATAAGTCAGGGATCTCGTATGATATCGGTAGGAAGATTAAGAGATCCCATAATGGGAAAAAGCTGGTAATGACCTCTTCTGTCATAATCACGTGGCGTGGAAGAAAAAACGTGGATGGTGGCACATATTGGAACACGGTAGCACATGTTATCTTAATGAGAAAACAGCTTGAGTCTTCTTCGTCTTCTTTCTCACGCACACACACGCTATATATATATATATATATATATACAGTATATATACATATGCATAGTGTGCATTTTTACATATATATACACATATATGCATATATATATATATATATATAGAGAGAGAGAGAGAGAGAGAGAGAGAGAGAGAGAGAGAGAGAGAGAGAGAGAGTATATACATATTCATAGTGTGTTTATGTATATGAATTATATATTGTTATTATTATTATTATTATTAATTTGTATGTCTTCATATTGTTCAAGCCATGCAAGGAAAAAATGAAAATTTTCTTGAGCAGAATAAGTCAAAACTAAGATGATTAATAAGAGAATAAACAAAAACTCAGGGATATGACTTCTTAAAAGAAAAAAAAAAAAGGTTTTCCTTTGTACATCCTTAATGAACCATAGTTTTAACTGTAGTGTGTCCATTCCTTGTAAGAAATGCTGTTATTTTTTTACATCTTTACTTTTACAGCATATGTAGGATCTCTCTCTCTCTCTCTCTCTCTCTCTCTCTCTCTCTCTCTCTCTCCACATACAATAATGCATCGTAACGTTGAATCCGGTCAGCTCCAGCATGGGTGAACCTCATATACCATATGAAAATGGTCATATCTCGTCTTTTGGTAAGTGTACTCCAGGCTGAGAGGTAAACATCAGTCCTGAGAGGAGGGCAAATCTTCTGTTGTTTGGAAAGGATATATTGGGGGAGGGAAGTTGAGTGGCAAGAAGAGGGCACAGAGGTAGAAAAATCAACCTGTTCCTCTGACAGGTAACACCCTGTGGAAAGGACATTTAAGGGAAGGTTAGCTATTGAAAAGAAGGGGCGCAAACATGTATCTAGACTTACGCAGCTTTTACAAACCCATAGGAAAAATATGGATTTAGTGAATAAAGGTACACTGATGATGGACAGTTTTTTCTTCTCTTCGTAAGTATAGTTTTTTAAGTTAATCCAGATTTTGTAAGGAAATTTCAAACAAAACTATTTAGCTTTTAACAGATATTGTTAGAATATTTTATTTTACTCGAAATCCAGGCATTTCATTATTTAGGGCTAGAACTTATTTTTTCATCAAAGCAGTAACTTAATCATTGAGAGAGAGAGAGAGAGAGAGAGAGAGAGAGAGAGACTACATTCCTGCATTTCTGCATCACTTGGTGCAGGCTTAACCAATGTCAATAAGATCAAGCTAAGCTGCATTGCCTTACCCTTCCAACCCCCTCCACCCAACAAGGGTGTGGTCGATGATGTAGGGGGTACGGGGTCCAGGCCTCCTTCTTTCCCCCCCCCCATGCCCTCTTATTCCCCTCCCATGTGTGTTTGATCCTTTTATTGAGATCTACAGCGACAAATCATATCACGTTTGCATTCGGGATTAGGAGCATGTTAGTCGCTTCTTCACATGGATAGATGAACTTGAATTGGGTATTATGTATGTAAAGTTGGTTATGCTAAATATTTTTTTTTTCAGCTGCAGCCTAGGCCTAAATTTATCCCCAAAATCTCTCTCTCTCTCTCTCCCTCTCCTTCCAGCCCTCCCTTCCACAGCATGCACATGGGCCTAAAACCAGTTTTCTTTATTACGCACAACTTAAGTCTAATATTTTATGTAGGTCCTTTTTATTGCGTAGGGGGGAACAGGCGTATTTTTATCCTGCGGAATGGCTTTTATGGCTTCAAATAGGTAAATATTTTCTAATTTAGGAGCTGCTTCTGCTGCCGCTGTTGTTTTGATGCGCTCGAGGTTTCTCTCTTGCGAACAGATTTAGCGTTAAAATAAGTTTTTATACTTTCAACCTGATAGCTTTGGTATTTTCTTCTCTCTTTGTGATGATCATGGCCTTTCGATGAAGTTTGTTCCATTTTTGTTTACAATTATTATATATCAAAATTCTATTTTAAGTCATATCCCTGAATTTTTATTTTTTCTCCAATTAATCATCTTAATTTTTACTTATTCTGCTCAAGAAAATATTCACTTTTTTTCTCGCATTTAATACATATTTCCAAATCTCATTCTAAATTTAAACTTAAGTGATCTTTTGTCATCTGCCCTTCATCATACTTTTTATACTTTTATTTTTTGTTAATAGTTTTCCTTGTATTGTGTCTGATTCTGTCCACACTATTAGCATATTTTCCACCATTTCACACATATACATCGCTCCCATGTTTTTTATGCTCTACCTTTTAGAGAAAATAAAACTTCCAAAATCAGCCCCCCCCCCCCTCTCTCTCTCTCTCTCTCTCTCTCTCTCTCTCTCTCTCTTAGCTTCCCGTTAAAGGTCTCTGTGTGAAGTTCTCCAAGTGGGCCTTGTGCCGTCTTTCTAGTTTAACCCTCGATTGAAAGGCAAAACACGTTTACACAAAGTTCCAGTATTGGTGGCTTGGGTTCGCTTGCGCGCTTCATTACCTCTCTTAAAAAGCCGAGCCCACAGGTAGTCAGTCAAGTGGAGTTCCCCTAGGTGAGAGTTCGCTGGCATTCTTAACGGAGGAGCCAAGTCGAGGAGGAAGAAGATGGAGATAAAAAAACGGGAGAGGAAATGAGAGGCAGAGAAAAAAATAATGACAAGGAGGAAGACGCTTTGGCTAAAGAATCTGATGTTTCCTCATTGCCCTAATTGATTTTCATTAAAGGATGTGAGTTGACGGTCCTTAAAAGTTGTCCATTTGATAAATTCCAAATGGAAGTCTTGAAATAGTTTGATCTAGATTAGACGAATGTATTGTACCAATGAGGCCCTTTGCGTCAATAGGCGTAGGAGGAGATGATGATAATGACGATTGTACCAATGAATCCCAAATTCATAATGCGGATTGAAATATCTCAAACACAATCCTGTTGAGTATTCGAAACTCCTAGATTGAATCTGTATAAGCAGTTCATGCTACTTCATTTAGAATGAGTAATTCATAATCCCTAGCGATTTTATACTATTAAATTTATCAGCGAAAGCTTTTATATGAAATTGACATTGTAATATTACTGTAATCATAGCAAAAATCGCATTAATAATAATCTTGGAAGTTCAAAGTTGTTGCAAATGCTTTTCTGTTGAACAGGTTTGACATGAAGTTCGTTTCCTATTTCATATATGACTGGTGTATTTGAACGTTATTACTAATTTTAGAATATTTTTTATTACTTCTTAAATATAGTTTATTCGTTGTTTCTCTGTTTCCTCTTCATATTGGACTGTTTTTCCTATCGGAACCCTAAGGCCTCTACCATCCTGCTTTTCCAGCTTGGGTTGCGGCTTGGCTAGTAATATTGATGATGATAACAACGCCATCTACAATAAATGTAATAACGAAGAACACAATGTTAACGCGACACATTTTTACTCGTTTACATTATTAAAAATCTCTCTGTAATGATTACAATCCTCAAAAAATTAATTATGAATATATTTTTAACAAGTTTCATTGCGATTAAAATTGTGGCTAGGAAGCTGTTCCCAAACAAATACACACATCATACAAATAAACACAAACAGGGGATAAAACATAACCTCCTTCCAACTTCGCTGGTGGAGGTAAAGATTAGC
>NC_090761.1:46292048-46297048 GCF_036898095.1 Palaemon carinicauda
AGCTCAGCCTAGGCCTAAATTTATCCCAAAATCTCTCTCTCTCTCTCCCTCTCCTTCCAGCCCTCCCTTCCACAGCATGCACATGGGCCTAAAACCAGTTTTCTTTATTACGCACAACTTAAGTCTAATATTTTATGTAGGTCCTTTTTATTGCGTAGGGGGGAACAGGCGTATTTTTATCCTGCGGAATGGCTTTTATGGCTTCAAATAGGTAAATATTTTCTAATTTAGGAGCTACTGCTGCCGCTGTTGTTTTGATGCGCTCGAGGTTTCTCTCTTGCTAAGAGATTTAGCGTTTAAATAAGTTTTTATACTTTCAACCTGATAGCTTTGGTATTTTCTTCTCTCTTTGTGATGATCATGGCCTTTCGATGATGTTTGTTCTATTTCTGTTTACAATTATTATATATAAAAATTCTTATTTAAGTCATATCCCTGAATTTTTATTTTTTCTCCATTAATCATCTCAATTTTTACTTATTCTGCTCAAGAAAATGTTCACCTTTTTCTTGCATTCATTACATATTTCAAAATCTCATTGTAAATTTAAACTTACGTGATCTTTCGTCATCTGCCCCCTTCATCATATTTTTTGTACTTTTATTTTTGTTAATAGTTTCCTTGTATTGTGTCTGATTCTGTCCACACTATTAGCATATTTTCCACCATTTCACATATATACATCGCTCACATGTGTTTTTATGCTCTACCTTTTAGAGAAAATAAAACTTCCAAAATCAGCCCACCTCTCTCTCTCTCTCTCTCCTCTCTCTCTCTCTCTCTCTCTCTCTCTCTCTCTCTCCTCTCACTCTCTCACTCCTCTCTCTCTCTCTCTCTCTCTCTCTCTCTCTCTCTCTCTCTCTCCTCTCATAGCTTCCCGTTAAAGGCCTCTGGTGAAGTTCTCCAAGTGGGCCTTGTGCCGTCTTTCTAGTTTAACCCTCGATTGAAAGGCAAAACACGTTTACACAAAGTTCCAGTATTGGTGGCTTGGGTTCGCTTGCGCGCTTCATTACCTCTCTTAAAAAGCCGAGCCCACAGGTAGTCAGTCAAGTGGAGTTCCCCTAGGTGGGAGTTCGCTGGCATTCATAACGGAGGAGCCAAGTCGAGGAGGAAGAAGATGGAGATAAAAAAACGGGAGAGGAAATGAGAGGCAGAGAAAAAAATAATGACAAGGAGGAAGACGCTTTGGCTAAAGAATTCTGATGTTTCCTCATTGCCCTAATTGATTTTCATTAAAGGATGTGAGTTGACGGTCCTTAAAAGAAGGAAGTCTTGAAATAGTTTGATCTATAGTCTATTTCTTTTAACGATAGAGATTTGCACCGACTCGCAGCGGTGCCCTTCTAGCTCGGAAAAGTTTCCTGATCGCTGATTGGTTGGACGAGATAATTCTAACCAATCAGCGATCAGGAAACTTTTTCGAGCTAAAAGGGCACCGCTGCGAGTCGGTGCAAATCTGCCTCGCTAAAAGAAATGGACTGTAGATTAGAGGAATGTATTGTACAATGAGGCCCTTTGCGTCAATAGGGCGTAGGAGGAGATGATGATAATGATGATTGTACCAATGAATCCTAAATTCATAATGCGGATTGAAATATCTCAAACACAATCCTGTTGAGTATTCGAAACTCATAGATTGAATCTGTATAAGCAGTTCATGCTACTTCATTTGGACTTAGTAATTCATAATCCCTAGCGATTTATACTATTAAATTTATCAGTGAAAGCTTTTATATGAAATTGAAATTGTAATATTACTGTAATCATAGCAAAAATCGCATTAATAAGACCTCGGAAGTTCAAAGTTGTTGCAAATGCTTTTCTGTTGAACAGGTTTGACATGAAGTTCGTTTCCTATTTCATATATGACTGGTGTATTTGAACGTTATTACTAATTTTAAGGATATTTTTTATTACTTCTTTAATATAGTTTATTCATTGTTTCTCTGTTTCCTTGCCATACTGGACTGCTTTTCGTATTGGAACCCTAAGGCCTCTTACCATCCTGCTTTTCCAGCTTGGGTTGTGGCTTGGCTAGTAATATTGATGATGATGATAACAACGCCATCTACAATAAATGTAATAACGAAGAACACAATGTTAACACGACATCTTTTTACTCGTTTACATTATTAAAAATCTCTGTAATGATTACAATCCTCAAGAAATTAATTATGAATATATTTTTAACAAGTTTCATTGCGATTAAAATTGTGGCTAGGAAGCTATTCACAAACAAATACACACATCATACAAATAAACACAATAGGGGATAAAACATAACCTCCTTCCAACTTCGCTGGTGGAGGTAAAGATTAGCTACTGATGTTTAGGAAAAGTAACATTTAAACGACCAAATCTTCCCCAAGATCCAACCACACTCCAATAATCCAGACAAGCCCCACCCCCCCAACCCCCACCCCCTAAGAATACCTCGGACCAGCCACCGTCCCTCACACAGGGGACCCCGTTTTTTAAATCAAGCAAATCTTCAAAGCAATAACTCACGAGAATAGTCTGATGTTATCATTTCTACAGACTTGTATGTGACAACGGCTATGAGTTATGATGGAATAAAGATATATGGCGGTATCACTTACAACAGACCAACAACAAAACTCTCTCTCTCTCTCTCTCTCTCTCTCTCTCTCTCTCTCTCTCTCTCTCTCTCTCTCTCTTCTCTCCTCTCTCTCTCTCTCTCTCTCTCTCTCATTAGTATTTACTCAAAAGGGAAAATGGAATTGGACATATGAAGAAACAAGGTAGTTACTACAATGTTCACTAAAGGGAGGGAAGCTAGAAAAAAAAAATTTTAGTAAATGAAACAAAATCCACTTCTCTCAATTGAATTGAAAAAGCACTGAAAATTTATTATTCTTTGGAGTGTGTTGTATTAGAGCAAGGATACCTAACCTTCTAATGTTACAGAGTGTAATCATCATAGTTCTCAATCAGTATTTTTTAAGGTCTAAAGGGGCCCATACACGTTAAAAAAAAAGCGTCAAAATTTTGCATCAAAATTTTGATGCAAAATTTGAGTGTGCGTAGGGCGTTTTGACATCAAAACGTCCTACACACACTCAAATTTTGCATCAAAATTTTGATATCAAATTTTGGTGCAAAAATTTTGATATCAAAATTTTGGTGCAAAATTTTTGACGCTTTTTTTGAACGTGTATTTTAAGCTTAAGCTTCTAAGGTTTTAGCCACCCATTTTTTTTAGCTGTGGTTGTGACTGCCGCAATTATTCTAATTATTAAGTACATAAGATACTTATTACGACATCAGAAGTCCAATGGGTTTTTAATACAGCATACCCTTACCCAGGTGGCTTTAAAGGTGGGGGCAGTAGTGAGTTGATACTGAATAAGAATTACATTAATTCCAGTGAGATAGTTCCTCTTGCCTGGTAGATATGAATGCTACAAAACACTCAAAGTCCCATTTAGGATATACAGAATATGTATGTGTATAAAAGTATGCATATGTATATATACAGTTTATATGTATATAAACACAAATATATATATGTATATATATATATATATATGCATACATATATACATATATATACATACATATATATGCATACATATATATATACATATATATATATATATATATTATATATAGAGAGAGAGAGAGAGAGAGAGAGAGAGAGAGAGAACATGTATGTGCAATTAATGAATAGGTAAATACTCCTCCCATTATTTAGTTTTCTTTAGTTTTTGTACTTGCTTTAGTATGTTTGTGTAGCCTAGTTGCTGTCTTGTCCAAAATCGGAGATTTAAAAAAAAAAAACATGCAATAGGTATGATTTAATGTATCT
This sequence comes from Palaemon carinicauda, assembly GCF_036898095.1. NCBI lineage: Eukaryota > Metazoa > Arthropoda > Malacostraca > Decapoda > Palaemonidae > Palaemon > Palaemon carinicauda. The sequence goes on from NC_090761.1 coordinate 46,295,878, forward strand.
TCAAATATTAATGGTTTCATCAGTTTGTGCTGTTATATTCTATTGAATCTGGCGGTTTCCTTTCTTTTTATAGTCGTAATTATTTTGTTGTGTGAGAGTGACAATTTCATACCACCGCCACATGTCAGTGACAACGCTTCTCCCTGACAGGTAAAAAAAAAAAAAAAAAAATCAGTATCTCCTTAAATCTTAATGTACTTAAGTCAGGAGGTTTATATTTAACCAGTTGTTTATTGAATATTTCAATTTAATTTCATTTCCGCTGTGATAGTGAATAATGTAGAGTATAGAAATTTCCAGACAATGAACTTCGAAATTGACATTGGACCATTATAAGGTACAGAAATTCAATACGCTATTTATGTTACTGAAATGACCTCTGAACCCATCTATTAAACAATTATTTTGCACTTCCAAAAAACCACTATATATATATGTATGTATATATATATATATATATATATATATATATATATATATATATAATATATATATATATATAATGTAAGCATTGTCAATCTAACCGCGTTGATTTAAGATGATGTGCAGTTTCCGGGAGATTGTTATCTTTATATTAGTTATTAGCTTAAGAGTATTTTATATCTAAATTGTGCTTCTGCCTCGAACAGCCGAAACATAACTGGGCTTTTGGTAAGCTGAAATACCCGTAATAAAAAAAAAAAAAATCTTTAATTATTGATAAACTCCAGATTCTGTATTATATTGTTATTCATCGTTGGTTATTTATTTTAAACGAAATAATTATTAACGGGAATTTCTTTCATGTCTTTGCATTTGATTTCAACATTTTTAGATGCAGAGAAATTTGAAGCCATTCTCCTTAAATGAGACTTTCCTCCCATAACTGCCTTTGTCTGACAGTAATATCATGTAGATTCTTAGAACAATATCTTGAAACAAGATTAACGAATTTGGTGGAATTTTGTATTGCTGATTTTTTAGAAAGTCCACATCTGTCTAATAGATAAAAGATATTCATAATCATAATGTACTGTAAAGAAAGTAAAGTGCAATCTGCGGAATTATGGCAATAATTCTCCGTAGAGTTTTGTTTGTTTAGTATTGGTAAGAATGAGTTGCCACAATAGTTATTATTTGCGCTTGTGAATTATTATTATTATTATTATTATTATTATTATTAATTATTATT
>NC_090761.1:46302048-46304548 GCF_036898095.1 Palaemon carinicauda
GTGTATGCTGTACATGCGTGTAAACATATACATTGAGCTAGCAAACATATTAAGGACCCAATTCTTATAGGTAAGGCGTTAAAAAATAGACACGTATTAGGCTTGTGTACATACGCCATGTAGTTTTGTTTAATAGATGCATGTTTTCTTCTTTTCATTTGCATTTGCTACGGTTAGAAAGACTGCCATCCAATTTACATATCTGAGAGAGAGAGAGGAGAGAGAGAGAGAGAGAGAGAGAGAGAGAGAGAGAGAGAGAGAGAGAGAGAGAGAGAGAGAGATTAGGAAAAAACGGAAAAGCCGAGAATCAATAGCGCTCAGTTTAAAAAAATAGAATATTATATATATATATATATATATATATATATATATATATTTAATTGCAATTTATAAGCTTTTTCTACAGTCTTACTGTCATTATTTAATACAGTTTTTTTTTTTTGCGAAGCGAAATTCCATCGTTTCTTGCGCTAGTAATTATTATAAAATGGTACAATAATCATTTTTTTTATATACTACTAAGGAAATGTGCAAACTCCAATGAATTCATCTTTGATTACTTCTGTGTGCAAAAATATATCGAGAGAGAGAGAGAGAGAGAGAGGAGAGAGAGAGACGAGAGAGAGAGAGAGAGAGAGAGAGAGGATGAGAGAGAGAGAGAGAGAGAGAGGACAGCCTTATCTCCGTATTCAAATGCGACCACATAAAACCTTCAGTGTTGAGTCCGGGAGTTAAATGATATCTCTCGCCTTTGGAATGCTTGCAAGCCCTTATTTACATATTGATTCGATGCAACATTGCAGATATGTTGCGGCTGATGGTGATGATGGAGGCTATGATGATAGTGATGGCTGGGGCACAGCCAGAGAGAAAACACAGATGGCGATCATAATTCCAGGTATAACTGTTATGGCGATACTGTATTTTGGTTGTGAGTGATGGTGAGAGGCGTTATATTTTTCCCTTGTAATTTGCGTGGAAATGAATAGTGTTTGTCTGGTGATTGAACTGATGGTTAACACCGACAACGATGAAATGACAGACGTAAAGTGATATTTTTATCATCCGCTGTCGAAGTTAACACCGAAGAACTTGTTATTTCAAGGTAGCTTGGAGTTTGATTAGGGGTCTCGGGTCTTTTCAAGATTATCTCATCTTTTGCTAATGGTCTTTTTTGTAATATATTACATCGACTCAAGCTTTTTATATATTTAATTGATGTAAAATTAATGCAAATACATAACTTAGGCTTCTGGGTCTGTTGCAAGTTCTATTGATTATTTATCTGTGGTATGTATATTGGTACCCTTTAGACCTTAGTATAATTTTATTTTCTTTTATATCAATGATATTAGAGGTTTGTGGGCGTAACTTCCATCGTTCATATATAGGTTAGCGAAGGAAATGCAAAGTTATTATGTGTGTGTATATATATATATATATATACACACATATATATATATATATATGTATATATATATATATATATATATATATATATATATATATATATATATATATATATATATATATATAAATATATATATACCCTTTGCGTCAAGAGGCGTAGGAGGAGATGATGACGATGATAATTATTACTATCATATATATATATATATATATATATATATATATATATACATATACATACAGTATATATATATATATATATATATATATATATATATATATATATCATATGTATGTATATATGTACATATATATATATATACATATATATATATATATATATATATATATATATATATATATATATATATATGCGTATGTGTTTAATTCTTAGATTTTATGGTTACTTTAAGTACCCTATATTGCATTCATGATTGAAATTTCAGATAAAGTACGCATGAATATTCCAAACCATACGGGAGTTATATTCTCATTACACTGGGCTACAATATGGATATCTCCGCAGTCGTTGACCGTGATTATGTCAGGGTAGCTTGATTAAATCAATTGGTTAATGAGTGGTTGCTGCTTACGAAGATAAATCTGTACAGAAATTAGATTGAAAACTTGAAAGAATCTCCTTATATAATAGAGCAAGTGTCTAGGTGTATGTATATATATATATATATATATATATATATATATATATATATATGTGTGTGTGTGTGTATGTATGTATAAATACATATATATATATATATATATATACATATATATATAAATACATATATATATGTGTGTGAATTTATGTATATATATATATATATATATATATATATATATATACATATATATATATATATATATATATATTATAAATATATTTATATATTTCTTTCCGGTCACGCCCAGATGCAATGCCAGCAACGTCGGTCTATCTCCGTCCCTCGGGTAGGTTGAGGAAGTAGTCATTTTGACGGGTCGCGTACGCCAGTTATTTATATATATATATATATATATATATATATATATATATATATATATATATATATATATATATATACATGAAACTAGTAACTGCCTTTACAAA
>NC_090761.1:46312048-46317048 GCF_036898095.1 Palaemon carinicauda
AATGAAGAAACTTTCAATATCCATAACAGTATTGTAATTGACGCACGTGAGTTTACAGCTAGAATTCACTAACCCACCAACCTTTTAAGAAACCAGAAGGCTGTATTCTTCTTGCTTCTGCCTTTCCAAGGTTACAAAGAGCTTATGTTGAAAAAAAAAAAAACTATACAATTATATACGATTTTATTAATGAAATTTGCATTATTTTTCGTAATTGAATTTCACTCATATCTATAGCAGTAGTTCGTTTAAGCTAAGTGCGGGGGCGTTGTATGTTTATAATAGGAAATAATATGAGATATCGATAAGATTTAATATCTTAATATGCACATCGTCCTTCATTATTCTTTGTCTGGATATTTTTTTCGATGTTTATATGTATGTATTGTTCAATTCCTTCTTGAATTAGTTACCAGCTTCCTAGGAGGATGAAAGGTATAAGAGAAACAAAGGTTGGAAATTAACTAAGGCGGTGGAAAAGGTAGCTGCTGCAAGGCTGCAAGGAAATGGTCCTAGTTAATAAAATAAACATCACCAGAATAATGTATACCGGATTCTCTCTTCCGATGATGTGGTCATTTATCAAGTCAAGTACAAGGCAGAAGGACTCCAGTTGGCAAGAACGAGGAACTCGGCAATTACATTATCATGGAGATGATCGTCGCTTTTTGGCTATTCCCAACAATTTTGCCTTTATGCACCAGAGTAGGGTGACACCAAAAACGACTCTGTTCACTTACAAATAAGATGTAATCGTGTTCTTGATGTATTGTTTAATAGGATGCTCACGGCGTCAACACGGCTCTTGGCCGTTGCGTGTTTGGTCGTCGTTTCCGGTGCTATTTTGTAAATCTTTGTTTTGATTACAGAATATTCATTGCTCACTTGCATATATGCAATGTGTATGAATATATAACTTTTCTGTATGTTATTTACATTTGTTTAAGCGAGAGGAGAGGGTATGTTATGAAAGCCTTGATTTAGAAAATAGGGATGTAACGTTCGCATGCGGTGTGGTTGTTTTGTGGATGATAAATGATAATCCTTGCGGCTTTTGTAATTAGGGAAAAATAAGATAATGCGTAGAAGAGAACAGAATCAGATGCTAAGATTGAGAAAAAAACGAAAAGCGATTTAGATATATTTAGGTAGTTTGGGTTTGGTAAAAGAATTGGAAAACGTTTGCGACGCTTCCAAAAGTCTAAAATCACTCGTTATGACACCACATGAACTATAGTCAATTTCTTTTAGCGAGGCATTTTGCACCGACTCGCAGCGGTGCCCTTTTAGCTCGGAAAAGTTTCTACAAGATAATTCTAACCAATCAGCGATCAGGAAACTTTTCCGAGCTAAAAGGGCACCGTTGCGAGTCGATGCAAATCTGCCTCACTAAAAGAAATGGACTATAGTGCACAGCCTTTGAAACGTTTGCAACGCTTCCAGAAGGCAAAATTCGCTACCAGAACCTTGGTCAAACAGCGTCTATAACATTAACGACTCCAGAAGTTGAATAAAAAGTTAGCAATATGAATATTTTGGTGACGACAGTACGAATGGAAATATCAAATAAGGAATCACCGAGTTGAAGATTCGTGAAATATTGGATAACAGAAGTAGGTAATGTCAGGAAAGATTGATAACTAAGAATCAATAGAATTTGCTTATCCATAATAAGTAAATTTCTGAAGCAAATGAATATATGTTTATAGTTGTGTGTTATAAATCTCTTCATGCTGTTTGATTGACTTTTGTGTTATTTTTTCGTGTTTTTTTTTTTTTTTATGCCATTAATGTCATCTTTATTGTTAAGCCAGCAAACATTTAAGAGCTTCTTTTCGATTTTCTTATCGTACGGAGTGGCATTGATAAGCAAAATTTGAATAATGAAGCTCTCTTCACCTGAGTTTGAAAATAAGGTAATAGAAATGACGGTAAATCTGATAAGACAGATTTCGGTATATCGCAGATTAAGAAGAAAATAAAGATTTCTGTACCTACAGAACCAGGAATTTTTTCTTTTGCGCTGAAGCGAAGGAAATTTAATACTTACAGAAAATAATTTGTATGCACAGGAGTCTTTTTGAAATAAGAATGCTTATCACGAATGAATAAGTACATAAAAGCGTTAGAGAGTAAATAGAAGCAATCTAGATTTTTTTTGGACAGAAGAGAAAAGTTCTTGCATTTAAACATTACATTTCTTCTAGATTCAAACTTGAGTAGAATCGGGTAAAAACTGACAAGGCCCTCAAGATTTAATCAACCAGAAATTCAGTTAAAATATTCTATACTAATTGGTGAACAAATATAGAATTCTCCTATTTACAATTATTTGTTAAATAGCTTTCAAAATTTGATTTTGCATCTACAGTTTTTATATTGCTGCAATCTTATAGAAAGTGTTTGATTTTATTTCCACTGTCCCAGTTTCCAACAGTTACAATTCATACTTATTTTTTTTAAACTTTAAAATTTACAATGTATACAATTAATTTTTTCTTTTTCCATTGTAAGGGAAGGTTACAACTATGCATATTTACTTTGCCGTAAAAACGTCCACCAACCTTCTTTTATCTCCCTTATCATTTATCTTCAAACATCATTTACTATCCAGTACCCTTTTGTCGCCACTGAAAAGAAGCCTTTCTTTTCTGGGGATACGGGGGGAGGGGACAACGGATTGGGGATGCGATCAGAAAATTTGCTATTTATATCATCTAATTTTCTTGCACGGAGAAGAGTAATTATCTCGGCAATTGCCACGGTTTATCCAGGACCATTGTTGACTTCATGAATAGACTTCTACAGCCCTGTATCCACTTTCGCACACCTGCCCCATCCGGGTGTCCAGTCCGGGGCTATCCAGCTCCTCTATTCTGCTATCCCTTGGTAGGGGTATGGAGCTAGGTTTGGAGTCTACCCCTCTCCTTTGGTAGGGGCATGGAATCTCCCCCTCTCCCTTGATAGGATCATGAGGTCTCCCCCTTTCCCTTTCCTCATCTCCTCCATCTTCCCTCTTCTTTTTTTGGAACAGGAGACCCCTCCTTCCTCTTATATCCTGATAGGATCCGGGATTCAAACCCCCTCTCCTCTTCCTCCCTCCATCATGTGTTCCCAGTCCAGCCTTCTCGTGCTTCCGTCTCATGTTTTGCCTTCTTTCCCCCTATCTCACCAGGAGGTGGATATTTGGGGAACAGAAATTTGAAGAGGAACATCTTAGAGGTGGTGGTGGTGGGTTTTTTTTTTTTTTTTTTTTTTTTTTTTATGACTACAATGGTTCTTTGTGGCCTCGTTCCGATTATTCACTCTAACTGTTGTTCTGAAATTTATAACTTGTGTGGAATTGAGTTTAGTCATACGATATGACCTGTAAAATCCGTAAATATATTTGTATTTGCTTGCTGTTTTCTTCTTTTAAAATTTTTATAGTTTTGCGGGTATAAATACAGTCCATATACAGACTGGAAATTATATGAATTTCTGCTCTTCTTAAAGCCAGCTCTGCAGATATTCCTTTTCTCTCTTGTAAGTTTGTTATTTATCCCTAAGAATAAAGATTGCACACCGGTTTCTGACTCATTTGGATAATCTCAGCTTAATTATTTCTCGGTTTATCAAAGAGATATTTTAATAATCAGTACAGTTTCAGTGTCGGGATTCTGTTACGTGAATCATCCCTGTGCATGAACTTCATTATATAAAATCGTTTTAGTAACATTAACAAGATTAAAAAAAAAAAAGATATATCAAATACCATTCATGTGCAGTACATGGCAGTGAGAGTATGTTCTACATGGAAAGTATGATGAGGTGTGATATTTTAGAAAATATTGCATTCCAAAGAGTCGAAACCGCAGTATGGTAGAATTATGAATTTTCTTATAAATGATAAGATTCGCTAGAAGTGTAATGGCAATTTAACCTCAGAAGTTCAAATAATTAGAAAATCTTCCATTGCTTTCAAGATTTTTTTTTTTCCGTATTCAAAGATGTTTGTGCCAAAAGACATCAAGCCTTCTTCTGATCTTTTTCTTTATTTTTTTTTTACCTACTAATTGATTCGATATTTATGTGAATGTTCAAGTACCGTTATTATAAGGCATTTTTAACTGTGAGCAGTTACTGTATACCAGGGACCATTTACTAAACCAGCATCCACTGCCATTACGTATCACTCTTTTAAAGACTTTCAACTCCATAGTGAGGTAATATCAACTTGCATCCTACCCATAGTGTTAAGAAGATAGCATATATATATATATATATATATATATATATATATACATATATATATATATATATATATATATATATATATAGGACGTGAGAAACTTTAACAGATCCCGAATGCAGATGGGATTTAGTAATGTTTTTTTTTTTTTTGCTGTTGGTTTTCCCCTTAATCGTTTCTCAAGGTATAATTATTTCTGCTTCATGACCTATCAATGTCCCACTCCAGTCAAGCATTTTGTACTCCCTTCAGAGTTTCGTAGTCGTAACTATTCCCGTTTTCAGATGATATTCATCATCATCATCTCTTACGCCTATTGACGCAAAGGGCCTCGGTTAGATTTCGCCAGTCGTTTCAATACTTCTCCATTCATCTTCCACTTCACGTTTCATAGTCCTCAGCCACGTAGGCCTGGGTCTTCCAACTCTTCTAGTGTCTTGTGTAGCCCAGCTAAACGTTTGGTGGACCAATCTCTCTTGGGGAGTACGAAGAGCATGCCCAAACCATCTCCATCTACCCATAACCATTACTTACATATTTTTTCCCTTTCCCAATTTATAAATAATTCCTTCGCATATGTCGGCTGTTTTCATGAACAGTAGAAATTTTCTCCTTGTATACACGGTCAAAATGTACACAGATTTTTGTTATTCCATCCCAATTATATACTCATTTACAGCCACGACAGCAAGCGAGCAGTCACTTTAATAAAAAGGGTTCAGATAAAACAAAGGGAAGAAAAGACCCCAACATCCCAGGACTGTTAAAG
>NC_090761.1:46322048-46329548 GCF_036898095.1 Palaemon carinicauda
AGTTATTCTACCCTTCTAATTTTTTTTTCTTCACTTATTGAGTTTATATTTAGTTAATACACTTACTAAATATATTTTTCACCTTAGACCTTTTTCCCCTTGACAGAGGTGGTTGCAAAAATATCCAACTTAAGGGTATCTTTGTAAGTCCTCAACTTCAAGGCTGAGATTGGGTGAGATTGCTTGCCCCCAGGTTTTTTTTTCTACCGCAGTAATCGTTGGTACTCATATACAGCTTTGTTGGTTTCTAGTAATGCAAAGATTAGTGAAATTACAGTGTAAATTTGGGAGCAGAAAAAATGGTCCAAGCTATAAAGTGAAATGGCTGATGTCGGGGGAGGACTATGTTGTTGGTAATAAAGAAAAATTCTGGTTCTTTTTTTTTTAATAATTAAATAGTGTTTGTAAACATTGAAAGCTTTTAAAGCGTGTGAACAGAAGTTAATGGAAGACATGAGAATGGGATATTTATATAGTTTGTTGGGGAAAGAAATATTGTTTCATAAAGGGAATTGAAATAAGTAAAGGTTCATGGTTAGATGAGAGGAGAGTCGAACCACTAAGTAAAATTAAGTATGGATCTCTGGAAAAGGCTTAGAAAAGAAGAAGAGAAATTTTTGGAGCAAGAGTTGGAACCATGAAGAGATTGTTGACGTAATTATCCTTATGGAGTCAAAATTTCTTTTTGAATGTGATTAAGAGAAAAGCAAACGTAGAAGCTGTTGAGATCAATGTATTTCCGCTGTTCTTAGAGTCACTGAGATTGGTTAAAAGTGAAACTTCATATGGAAATTAACGCTATGGAAAGAATGTTAGCAGCTGAGTATTATGGGATATCTGAGTTCTATTCAGCTGAAATATCAAATACTGAAGCTAAATGTGGAAAATGAGAAAAGTATGCAATAAGATATGAAAAATTACTATGACATCCAAAGAGCATCCGTAATTTATACACAAGCCATTACATATTCTCTCTCTCTCTCTCTCTCTCTCTCTCTCTCTCTCTCTCTCTCTCTCTCTCGTGTATTTAGTATTTGTGTATTCATAACAGATGATGTCTTTCGGATCGACTTGTTTTGAATATTTAGAATGGCCAGTTGGTTCACTGTGCATATTAATTACAAATATCTTACCTTTGGCAGGTAAGCCGCCAATTTCATATGAGGACCCAAACCGTGTGAAACTTTCATTTTAGCCTCCGTTTTTATCGATTTGGTGTATGTATGTATGTATGTATGTATGTATGTATGTGCGCCCGTTTCATTTTGTCCTGTTGATGTAAGTTATATTTTTAGATTTTATAAATTGGTAATGTATGTGAATAATATTATCATCATAGATGTAAATATGAGGTTTTTTTGTTTGTAAAATTTTCTAAGGTAGCATTAATTAGCAGGTAACATTTAATCAACAAATAGGAATAATAGTTACGAGTGTTCTGGTCTTCAGTTGTTGAAATTGTCTTGTATTTCAGTCTAATTCAAGTATAATTGCTCTCTAAGTTATTACGCCATTTTCATTAGTTGACACTCATTTCCTTATACCTTCAGCAAGTAACCATCATTAGTTCCTTTTTGTGACATCCCCCTCCCCCACTTTGTAAACACCCCCGAACCCCCTCCTTGTAAGTCCCTTCCTGTCCTCATGTACCCACTTTCCCATTCCCATGCCCCCGGCCTTCAACGATCATGGGACTTAGACCATGGTCCGGCAGACACCTGCAAAAGAGTAGAAAAAGGAAGAGGATAGCAGGGAGTGGTATAGAGGCATGCCCCTCCCCCTCCCCCCTGCAACAACCCCCTTTCCTTGTATCGCCAAGCGTAACGGCATTTGTTTAAAAATGACATTTGGTTATGCATTTATGCGTTTCCCTCAGCTGGTCTGTTGGAGGCTGAGCTAAGAGGCTCCCACCAGCGATCGTCTTTTGTTTGTGGTCATACTCCAGTACACAAGGGATTTGATTCTGTTGATAATGCTCTTCTGTATTCGAACTCGTCCTTTGTCTCTTTATTTTTTTTTTTCAATTTTTTCACTCTTTCCATCTCTGTCTCGCCTAATTTCGGGGGATTACATTGCATTGGATCATCGCTTTTCAAAAAAAAAAAAATCTTTTTCTCTCCTGGGCCATTGTTGTGGTAATGATCTTGGCTTATTGCTTTGCAGGTTGCGTGATGATGATGTGTTAAAGTTTATTGCAATAACAAAGGCCCGCTTAATTTTTTCCCAAGGCTGTGGCCGGGTTTTGCATAACAAAATAGGTGTTTATTATTTATGACGTTGCAATATGTGATGGTTGTAAGCACAATCAGTTTTCCTTGGGAGAATTAAACTACATATTTCTTCTGTATATATCATTATTCGTATTTTGCTGTTCATTATTTCTCAAAGAACAGCCTAATTATGTAGATTATAAATTTAAAGTTTCATGTCATTTTAACTATGCAGTGGTAGACCATAACTCGTTACCACCCGTTTTAGTGGAGAAATTACTTTTCATTGAACATACCGAAGAAAAAAATAATATTTTAGGGTCATTGATATCCAGTTTTTTTTTTTTTTTTTTTTTTTCATGGGAAGCTTTCGTAGAATTGTAGTGACTCCGTCTTTGTCTTAGTCTGTGAAGTAGATGCAAGCATTTATTTTCACCATTTTGGAGTATGTCGAAGAAAGCATATGAATGCGTATTTAGTCTCAATGGTTTGATAAAAAGCAGATAGTAGATTAGTAAACTCTCACGCAAACTGTGTGAACCTGCAAATTCAAATTCATAATTTTACTTTTATTTTAGCTCTGTGAGCTTACAGATTAAGGTGGATTAAGTTAATCATCTGTATTTTTTATATTAATGAAAGAAATTTTATTTCCAGTTAATCATTTGATCTTTCTGTACTCTCCACATATCCTTCAAACATATATGATACATTTGGTAAAGATAACCTAACTTATATCTTGGTAAAAATGCTTTTCACCCAAGTATTACGACTGCAGAAGAATGGACTTCGTGTGTGAACGCACGCGTGTTAGCTAAAAATAGGACTTTTCATTTCTGTCCTCACTTGTATCCTGTTCAGAAAACAAGTCGAGGTTATGGTATTTTTATGGAAATCCTGCAAGAATTTTTGCATGTAATGCGTCAAGATTTGTTGATAAATACTGTGATTTTCATTACAGTTATGGAAGCAATGTACATTTGTTAGGTTCTAGACAGGTGATAGTTGAAGCTCCTCTTCTTCTTCTTCTTCTTCTTCTTCTCTCTCTCTCTCTCTCTCTCTCTCTCTCTCTCTCTCTCTCTCTCTCTCTCTCTCTCTCTCTCTCTCTCTCTCTCTCTCTCTACTTTTTTTTTTTTTTTTTTTGTCGTAAAGACATTGGAACTTGATTAATCTTTAACCCTTGGCTTTTATTAGATAGGCTTTAAATGGATGTTTTCTTAATTACAGACATCCTTCATATTCAAAATTTTGATGACATCTTGTAAGAATGCTCCATCTTTTTGGGTGAGACCTGTAATCTAGAATAGGGTTAAACCATGATACCTTAATATTAAAGTGATTGAAAAATTAATGTTCAAGTGATATGTTGTATGTGTAACAAGTCTTTATTTATAATATATATATTTGTGCTCAAGCACACTAACGTTCACACATTTATAACTCAATGTAAGTGCCATTATTGGATAGATAGAAGTTGGCTGTTCTGTTATTCTTTTCTGGTTTTTTTATATTTTTACAAGATTATATTTTATTTCTGCTGGTCATCTGTGTGGACCGTTTGTTTATTAATCTTTTTGATTATCTAGTTTTAATTTATATTTGCTGTGCCTCTAAATTGGTATCCTTTTTAATGTTTTCCTTTCAAAGCGTTTGACTTTAGTTAATGTAGAATATTCATGATAGATTTAGGCAATGAATTAAAATTATTTTTGTAGTGTCACAATGGAGGCTCATTTTATTCGCCTGAAGTAGTTTCAACCCAATTTTCGTCCTGGTATTTGATTTTTGCTTAAAAAGATTACCTTGTCATTTTAATAACGCCATAGGAAGATTTTTTTTTTTTTTTTTTTTTTGTCGAAGATATTTTACTTAGAGCAATGGTCATTTTATCATTATGTTTCAGGTATATTCTGAGGCTGTAAAAGATTTAAGCCTTTTCGTCAATTGTACTTTTCATAAGTACCGACCAGATGCTTACGAAGAGTTTCTGCGTGTATGAAATTTCTTTAAATCTTGTGAATTTATTTATTTTTTAGCCAAAGTGAAAAATTACTGAACAGAATAAAATAACCAAGAAACATATAAGATTTGCACAGGGTATTATCATATTTTATTTTATGTTTGGAAAAACAAATATGGTCTGTGATTTGGCCTTCTACAGAGACAGAATAAAATTATTTAAAATTGTCTGGTCGTAGAACACCAAAAAAAATGAGAGAGATAGGGAGATAAAATCATTCTTCGCTTTAACACTCAATGTAATTGTAAGTTATGATACTAATAATGGCTGTTATGTTTTGTGTGGTATTATTATCTCATTTTGAGGTCTTGTAATGACCTGATGTTTCGTTTACTGTCAATGAAGTGTATCGTTAATATTCTACGTTACTCTCTCACCTTTTCCGCTTTTTTACACTTCTTTAATATTCTCCTCTTTGCTGTGTTTTATTGCTTGCTCCACTTGTATTTTACCGTTTATTTCTTTTATTTACGTTGCAGTCCAAATATTACTTTTTCGTATTTCCTGCTGGTAAACATGCGGTTAAGGGCTTATATCTATACTTCTTTGTGTTACTTTTGATAGTAATAGCTAATAATAATGTTAATAATAATCTATTTAGTTATTCAACGTAGGTATCATATATATATATATATATATATATATATATATATATATATATATACATACATATATATATACATATATATATATATATATATATATATATATATATGTATATATATATATATATATATATATGTATATATATATATATATATGTGTGTGTGTGTATATATATGTATATATATATATATATATATATATATATATATATATTATTCATTTATTTATTTATTCATTTATTTATTCATTTGTTTATTTATTTATTTATGTGGTTGTTTGTTTACCCTAGGATGTTTCCAGGTTTTGAATTGTTCAGCTGTTTTCAACGGTAATAATAATCCATCATTCCACAATCTCATGTTTTCTTCGATTCTCTTCTTCCTCTTTTTTCAATATAGATTTCTCCTTTTCATTCCAGATTTTTCTCTCTCTTCCCATTATCCTGATTTCTTTTATGAATTTCAGTATGCATTAATTTTTATTTTTTTCTCTCTCCATTCTCGGTTTCCTACGTACATTTTTTGCCTCTGACTTAATTTTAAATGACATCCTGACTCTAATGTATGTTTCTCCATTTTCTCTTACTTTCTCCTTTCTCCCCATTTCATAATTTAACTCTCTCTCTCTCTCTCTCTCTCTCTCTCTCTCTCTCTCTCTCTCTCTCTCTCTCTCTCTCTCTCTCTCTCTCTCTCTCTCTCTCTCTCTCTCTCTCTCTCTCTCTCAGTGACCACTTCCTCCACCGATCATCCTTAAAGTCTCTTGCTCTTCCTATCCTTTGCCTTCCGTCCCTCATTTCTCCTCTCTCTCTCTTCTTCTTCCTCCTCCTTCACCTCCGGAGCAGCAGCATCAGCCGCCTTCATCTCTTCCATCTCCTCCTACTCCACGTCCTCCTGCTGGTGTCGGCGCCGTCCCCAGGCCCCACTCACGTACGACACCAGAGGGAAATTCATATTAGTTTCTCTGTGAAATATTTCATTCCGCCCAAGTCCCGCACGAAATATGGAAGACGCAGACATTGTCGGAATACTGATCTGCTTTCGGTTGTGGGGAGGAGGGGGCGGGGGGGGGGGGTATAGTGAAGTATATGGTTGGAGGAGGGTCCTTGTAGGGTGGATGAATGGATGAGGGATTGGTAGGAAGGGAAAGATTACGAGAACAAGAAATGCCTAAAAAGGAAGTGATAAAGAGAGGGATAGAGAAAAATACATACAATATATAGAGATAGAGAGACTTCAAGGATGGCGGTCGTATAAAACTAGGTGCAGACATCATAAATATCAATTGAGTTATGGTGTAATTAAGTTATGAATATGATTTCAACATATGGAAATAGGGACTCGGAAGAAGGACTCGAATTTTTTTTTTCTTAATCTTGAAATGTGAACTCTCTTCTTTATCATTTGATTTGCCTGTGTGTTATTGATATAATTAACAAATCATCTTTTTTTGCATTGAAGTAAATTTATAAGCTTGTGTAACGGCTAGGTAGAAAAAAAAATATTTTGAAAAATTAACAATAATGACCTCAAATGAGTATGCAGTAATAATCTATATGATCATATATGCATGTGAATGTGAGAGTTTTGTCAGTAGAAGGTGACGCCTGAATGGCAGTCCTTTCTTGTTTAAAGGTTTAAAGGTCGCTCATGAATAGCAGAAGCAAGGGACCGTAACAATACCCTAGCAGGACACTGCCATAGAGACTGATCATATATCCATATGATCAGCAACCAAGCCCTCTCTCCATCTAAGTTAGGACCAGTGAGGGCTAGGCAATGGCTGCTGATGACTCAGCAGGTAGATCTATAGGCTTGCAGACCTTTGATATCGCAGACCCTAGGAGAAACTATCAAGTTTGAGTGGGACACGATTTCCCGTCCAGCAGAGTGCTAGACAGGGACGTTTCCAATAGGCCACCACATTTAGCAAGTGTTCAGTGATGTGGTTGTCAAACCCATGCCCTTTTCTATGCATATATCTATAAATGGTGCATATTCGCAGGCGTGTCAAAGGTTTCGAATCCTGGCCGAGGATGAACTTGAAAGTTCAAATTTACTAGATAACCCTGTGTCTTTGTTGACCTGAGTGGATAATTGTGTACCTCGCAATCAGTTGATTTCAGTGAATCATTTCTGGATTTGAAGAAGGTCCAAGCTCTTCGTTACTAACTACTTACCAAAGTATTTGCTTAGAATCCGAAGTTTATAGCACGCAAACATACCCACGCACAGAATACACAAACACACATTAACAATAGCATTAACAATAACAGAATGAGTCCCTAGAGATTGTAAAAGAAGGAGGGAAAGGAAGAGAAGACGATGAATTGACGAACTAAGAAAATTTGCAGGTATAAACTGGCTTAGGTAGACCATAAACAAACGCTAGTGAAAGACGTGTCTGAAGCCTTTGTTCTTTGGACTAGTAACGGCTGATGATATATAAATTTTATATATATATATATATATATATATATATATATATATATATATATATATATATATATATATGGGTGTGAAGTTATAATGTAGATTATATTAGATAGATAGAATTATTTATCATTTCGGAAGCCCTTTATCCATTTTAACGATGTTGTTTTATAACTTAATAATTAGTCGGCGGTGTTCCAGGATCTTATCGGATGATTTTCATTGCTACAATTAC
>NC_090761.1:46339548-46354548 GCF_036898095.1 Palaemon carinicauda
GCTCAGCCACCAAACAATTATTGGCTTTCCTCCATATTAGCCTGTCGAGTTAATTGTTTTATGCTCGGCTTTATCTGCCACAGACCGCAAGTGTCTCGTATGTGCTGCCATTAATCAACGTAATGTCTGGAGCCGAGTGAATTATTTCTAGCAGGAGAAAGAATTATGTTCTTTGATTTTTAACTGACAGCGGCGTTTGTTTCCGGTGCGTGGAATAAATGAAATTACGTGATTCTGTTTCGAATTTCTTACGTTAGGAGAAATGAATACAGTTTTATGTTGGAATAGATATTTATTGGAAGTTTTGTTTGATAAAAAAAGAATTATACTTAGAAGTAACAAAAGATAAAAGGGAGTTAAATATAAGATATAAATGTTATGGAGAATATTATATATATTTTCAACGAATTGGAAACGAAAATAATAGATGTGGAAATTCTGAAAATGAAAATATTGTTCATGTTTTACGGGAAATTATTTGCTGAAAAATAATCTTTTATTACATTCATTTTGAGAATATTACTCTCTCTCTCTCTCTCTCTCTCTCTCTCTCTCTCTCTCTCTCTCTCTCTCTCTCTCTCTCTCTCTCTCTCTCTCTCTCTCAGAATTCTTCATCCATTTTCCCGTTACTTAGAAAAACAGTTTTATCGCATTTATTTTAATAATATCAAGAAAGAATGACGGCTAATTGTGAACTGCCTGAAGAAACTACTGTACGTTTACGAATGTTTGTTCCATGTACATTTTTCCTTTAGGAATGGGATAGAACATAATCGGTTGCCCGAACGTGTAAAGAGAATAAGAACAAAAAAGAAATGAATTAAGAGGTAAGTGTGCAGAATCACTTGTGTTTCTAGTACATCCTCCACCTTTTCGTTCTGTCACTACCAAAGTTAGTTATGATTTTATCGAACTGTTCTCTTTTCAGAATGCTTTGAGAGACAAACATCTGCGCTATAATTTTATGCTATGTTCCTTTGTTCTTTTATATTTCGATTAATTTATACTAAAGTACTTTTAGTATTTCGTTTTTACTTTATACTCTAGTTGCTATTATTGCAAAATTGAAAATTAAAGAAAATCCTCAGTTTCATGTACGGCCAATTCTCTTCAAGTTTTTTTGTGTATGGCCAATTCTCTTCGTGTTTTTTTATTTTATTTTTATTTTTTTTTATTTTTTGTCTAAGTTGACTAACAGGTTTAAGCTATACATCGATCCTTTCCTTATTCCCCCAAAAATTATATACATACAGATGTTTTTATAACTAATAAAGGCTCAATTAAAACGCAAAAGATATAAAGAACTGGCACAAATGGAATCAGATCACCATTATCCCTCGTGTGTTTGTTACATGGACGAGCTGCATACATCGAATGAGAATGACGGAAGTCTCCTTAAAATTGGTAATGCGAGAACATGACTTGGATGGTAAGTCGGGCAAAAAGCTCAAGTTCAGACACGGAGAAGTTGAGCAACGCAGAGTTAGGATTTGGAGGAGCTGGTCTTGTGGGATTCAAGTTAAGGCCCCTCGAGGGGGGTAACGCTTTCAGTTCACCACACGGAGTGCACTGTAGGGTTTTTGCAACGTCACGTAGGCTCAAAGATGCACTGACTTTTTTTCTTAGCATTCTTTACCCCAGATCCTGTAGTCTAAACGCTTTCAACTTTAACTACATAGTACAACTGCAGGAATTTTTCCAAGTTCCACCAGAAAACAAGCTCCTTGTCTATGCAGATAATGCTACTCTCTTTGCATTAATTTTAATTCCTGGGGTAGATTTGAATATACTTAAATTCCTTTTAAAAACATTTTATTCATTATTATAGATAATGTTATGATAATTTAATTTTCCAAATTCCGTGTTGAATGTTCTCTCCGGTCCCAGCACCAAATCATATGACCCAAGTTCTGCAAATCTAAACCATCCCATGTGGAGGCAGAGACTTCGTGGAGGATCGTCCAATCCAAGGTCTATAGAATGGGAGACCTTGGTCCAATCCATGCCATGAAAAGTGTCTTTCTTTACGTAGGTGTCACACTACTTAACAACTGTGGTTTTTTTTTTTTTTTTTTTTTTTTGATGTGCTTTATGAGGCTATGATACTCAGTGTGGGTATTGTGTTTTGCTTGGTCATCGCTTTTTCCCTAGATAGCATTCTTTATGATGGAATCCTGCGTTACTTACGCATCGTGCTACTATGGGGCATTGAATACTTGCTACTCATAAGCATCTCGCTATAGAGAATTCCTATTTTTACTTTATTTTCCTGCTATATCGTGTGCTGTGTATCAGCTTAGATATCTTTCCAAACGGAGTATTGTTATTTACCTGGTCATCTTTCTACAGGGAAATATATTATTAACCTAGGTACTCTTTGTAATGTGTTAGATAATTGAGTATATTGCTATAGGGAACATTGTATTAACCTGGTATTTTGGTTCAATAACTCTTATGTTTTATTGCTGTAGGGAAGTACTATGTGAACCTGGTATTTTGGTGCAATAATTTTATGTTTTATTGCTATAGGGGAGTACTGTGTTAACCTGGTATTTTGGTGCAATAACTCTATGTTTTATTGCTATAGGGAAGTACTAAGTTAACCTGGTATTTTGGTGCAATAATTCTATGTTTTATTGCTATAGGGGGAGTACTGTGTTAACCTGGTATTTTAAGGCAATGCCTCTAGGCTTTAAGCAGGTATTGTACTTACATAAGAATCCTGTTTTACATATTTTGTTTATAACTTGGGGTAATGTTTTTCTGTCAACTTTACAATCGTGTCTCATGAAGTGTCACCTTGCGCATGTGTATCAGTCCATTCATTAATATTATAGTTCTTGTTATAACAGGGTTTTTGCTTCATGTTGATATTTATTATAATTATAGATTTATATAATGTGTTTTGTGCGGGCATCAATTTTACGTATATATGTTTTGCGAGTTATATTTTTGTGTAATATGTTTCACGATGGTATCTTCTTTTGTGTAATGGGCTTAACCGGGTAATATTTTCAAGCGCAATTATCTTCACATCTGTAACTTAATGATTGTTTGTAATATGCTGCACCTGGGTATCTTTATATTTGTGTGTAATGTGTTTTATTGTGCTTGTTATTTTTTCTTTAGTATGAGTTTTGCGTATTTACATTTTATTTGGATATGGTGCTTTATATTGTATCTTGCTGGATAATAACATTTTGTATTAAGAATTCTAAAAACTCAAGCTCCCAACGTATATTTACTTTCACGCAAGCTAAAAAAAAAAAAAAGAAAATTACTCGAAAAAATCTCCCGAATACTCGTTAGCTCCGGAAACCATCCTTTGGTATTGGAGTTTCTGAAGACAAGTCTGAAGCTCAGATTGTTCGACAACTTCACTCAGTTGATGCAGTATTTTGTTTGTTTTGAGTTTAGGAAATCACTTACTAACAAGTTATATATGATGCCAGCGTGATCTAACGCTATCAAACAATAACAGTAGCAATAATCTAACGTAATTAATACGCTGTAAATGACGCATTACAGTTGTTTTATAGTTCTTTGACACTTCATTCGGAAGAGTGAGAGAGTTATATCTTAAATTAAGTACTATATTTTCATTATAGGGAATAATAGAGTCATAATTGAAGCTTTTGGAGGTCACGAAGTATCACAATAATTTCCGTAGATCCTCTGGGAAGTTGAGTAATGGATGTTGGGGGTCCGGGGGGTGGGGGGGAGTGAGTTAAGAATCATTAGGCCTCCAATAAGTAACAGCGGCTCCGTATGAAGAAAGGTACCGCCAGATGCATTTGCCGCAATTGTAGATAACGCAATTAACAGCGATTGCCAGTCGGTAAAATTGCTATAAGTAATAAGTGCCCAGCAGGGGGCTGACCTCAAGGACGGTGCGGGGTCGACAAAGTTGCCGTAAGTAATTAATAGATGGAAGATGAGAAGTGATCGTTAGATTGGGGTTGGCTTCGTTGCGAGGATGCTGTTTACCTACAAGGGGTGGAGGAAAAGAAAGGATTAGGACTGGTTTCTTTGCAGCTTCTTGCTGTGAGTTTACAGTTAGGATTCGCGTGTATATAGTATTATTATTATTATTATTACTATACAAGCTACAACCCTAGTTGGAAAAGCAAGATGCTATAAGCCCAGGGGCTCCAACAGGGAAAAATAGCCCAGTGAGGAAAGGAAATAAGGAAATGAATAAATGAAGAGAACAAATTAACAATAAATCATTCTAAAAAAAGTAACAACGTCAAAACAGACATGTCATATATAAACTATTAACAACATCAAAAACAATATGTCATAAATAAACTATAAAAAAGACTGTAGATAGATGATAATTTTACCTATTTCTCAGATTTTTTTATCTTAACTGTTACCTGACAATTTTTTTATGCATTAAAACTCCAAGATGGTTATTTTTATCTTTTACAGTTCATGTTTAGCAATGACTCTCTCTCTCTCTCTCTCTCTCTTTCTCTCTCTCTCTCTCTCTCTCTCTCTCTCTCTCTCTCTCTCTCTCTCTCTCTCTCTCTCTCTCCCCATTTATCTTTAGTTTGATTTGAAAGGTTAGGCTTTGTATAAAAACAATCATGTGAATATAGCTTATTAGCAATAAATCTACTAACGTGAAAATTGAATATGCTAAGAATATCTTATAATATTTTTGCAGTCTCAAGTTATTTATTTACCGTATGATATCAAGAAATTGAATAGCAAAACAAGATTAGAGTAATAAATATATATTGTATGATGATAGGCTTTTTACTCTATTAATCACCCATTTTTTTAATATACTGCAATGCCATCTGTCGAAATCTGGATGTTTGTTCACTGCGTTTCGGATTAAAACCGATTTTTGTAAACACAGTATACCCAACAAAGTATTTTCTATATTGTTTTTAGATTTTTGTCATTGAATGCCCTCGAAATCAAAATTGAGAAAAGGAGAAATTCGTCTTCCATCTCAAGATTCGAACGGAGGTCAATGAAGAGTGAAACCAACGCGATAGTTGTTGGCGATGCTTTGATAAGCATTTGGTTGTTGTTATCATTCGTTGTGAATTGGTTTTCTGTGGGTGTTACCATCGGCATTTCGCTTTTTATGTGAGTTTACGTAGTTATTCTTGTTGTATCTATCTTCTGATCTTACCATGTCGTATTTGATAAAATCTACATCTAAGATTATAATTAGAATATTCATTCGTCTGTGTTATGTTACACTATCGGAAGAAAGTACTTGGCAGCGTAGTCAATCATGACAAATCTAGTTTCATCTCATGATCAGTTAATGATCAGTTACTAAACCTAAATTTTAAGTCCTGGGTATTTATTATGATCCATTCTGTATTCATCATTGAATAATACGGTTTATCATCTTATGCAAAATCTAATTACTGGCTTGATTATAACATCTTTTAACTGACTGTCCAAATATGACTTATCTTCCAAGTTGATTCAGTGGCTGGTTATGGAACTTCATCTGTTATGACTACATATAACAGACTATTCCAGGTTATTTCGAAGTATATTCTGGTTATGGATTGCCAGCTATAGATAAATCAGCATTTGTCTATGGTATTTTTTGTTGATTTCCCTTAATTTGATCAACTGAAACCTCTTTTTTTGAGACATATAGATTCTAACTTTGACAGAACAACTATATTTTGTTTTGTTTGCTAGAGTGGTCTCTCGAACATTATGAGGTTATTTGGTTTCGTTCCAGTTATTATTTTATGTCACAGCTGTTGTCGAAAGATGTACACTGAATACTCATGATAGCTAATGATTTTGGTTCGAGTTAATTGATAATATCGTTCTTAAGTTATGGGGGGTATACTTTTATGAATTTTAAACTTTCTTATGAGGTGTGGCTTTTGCAAGGGTATCTATGGATACACACACATATACACACACACACTCACTCTCTCTCTCTCTCTCTCTCTCTCTCTCTCTCTCTCTCTCTCTCTCTCTCTCTCTCTCTCTCTCTCTCTCTATTGAAGAAAGTGGCTACTGAAGGTGTCATCCTTTTAGCTTTCAGAAAGCCTTTTAAGATACGATTTACTAGTGCGTGTAGCTATTCCCTTTCCTGGATTAATTGAGCCACGATGAGTTTAAACAGACTGCCTAAGGTAGACCTCTTTCGTCGGAGGTTATTACTGTTTTCTTGCCAGTTTGGCAAGCATTCTAATCACTGAGCTATGAGGGTATAAACAGTACGTACATTATATATTATACATATATATATATATATATATATATACATATATATACACGTAAAGAGAGAGAGAGAGAGAGAGAGAGAGAGAGAGAGAGAGAGAGAGAGAGAGAGAGAGAGAGAGAGAGATTAGTTCATCAAACTTTTAACTGGGCTCTTCAAGGCACTAGAATATTGAAAGACTCAGGTTTACACTATATAAATAAATAAATATATATATATATATATATATATATATATATATATATATATATATATATGATAAATTTTGCACATTTAGACGTGTTTTTCATATTCAAATAAGCCATATATATTTTTGATACATTAGTTTCTGGATTCTCTTAACGACCTTGGGATCAGAGCCCCAGGCTCTTGTCTTTGTGTGATTTCGCCTGGGGCTCTGATCCCGAGGTCGTTAAGAGAATCCAGACACTTATGTATCAAAAATATATATGGCTTATTTGATATATATATATATATATATATATATATATATATATATATATATATGTGTGTGTGTGTGTGTGTGTGTGTGTGTGTATGTCTGCGTTTGATGATAGAAATATTTTTCAACTTTGTTTGAGGCAAGATGACTATTAAAGATGATTCTGAAAATATAAGTATTTTCAATGTTGTTTATATTACGATCAAGGAATAGTCTAAGGATTCGCTACATATCTAACCATTTGGTAATTAGCCTACTATTTTCATGTAGTCCTACCTCGTTTCAAGGGTTTCTGGTAACAATGATTATATCTTGACCATGAGTCTTTGTATAGTTTATATATGACATATCTGTTTTTAACGTTGTTAATAGTTTATATAGGACATATCTGTTTTGACGCTGTTACTGTTTTTAGAATGATATATTGTCAATTTATTCTCATCATTTATTTATTTCCTTATTTCATTTCCTCACTAGACTATTTTTCCCTGTTGGAGCCCTTGGGCTTATAGCATCTTGCTTTTCCAACTAGGGTTGTAGCTTGGCTAGTAATAATATATATATATATATATATATATATATATATATATATATATATATATATATATATATATTCGTGTGGCTTAGTTTGTTCATGTTTTCGGAATCAGTATTATTATTATTGTTATTAATATTGTTGTTATGGTTATTATTAGCCTACCATTCAATTTATTTTTGCTTTATTTGTAATTTTAGGAAATACTTTTATATACTTTTATACGTTTATTTACTTACATTTTTTTATACTGTAGTCATAATTCGTATTTTATCATTTTCAAAGTTTGATTGAAAATATACCATTCTACCGTTACTTTTCATTTTTGGAAAATGAAAACAAGGAGAGAATTTTCAATAATTCTTTGGTGCCTGTGAGTGAGGGAGGCACAAAAAAAAGAAAAAAGAAATACAATAACATAATTATCAGTGCATAGTTCTTTATTAAGAGATCCGGTCAATTCCTCATTTTAGAAGCAAATTGTTAAGTATACCGTTTGACTAGTTATTCATTTTGTTTTAATCATTTTGAAAATTAATTTGATTAGGAGAAAAATATAATTTGCCTTTTACTTTATACTTGAAATTGTTTTGAATAAAAAATGTTTGTACTTAAGACATTTAATTTTTATTATAATCTATATATTTTCATGAAACCAAAACAAAATATCAATTATTAAAAATTTTGCGTAAACATCATGCAAGGCGGATCTTTATTTAGTAGCTATGAAAATGTATTTCATTTGTTATGTAGAATTATTCTTTAGGCGGTATTTTTCGTGGGAGGGAAATAGAATGATTTCCCAAAAGAATCGACAATAATAAAAAAAAAGCACAAATAAAATTAAATATTTCAGCTCGTTGATAGCGTTGGTTTTCACGAAAATTATGGTTATTATCCGTCTGAATGCAGGATGCAGCTCTCCAAAAAGAATTGTAGCCGAATTTAGTGTTAGCTAATTTATTTGATATATTTCTTATTTTGATACAATGATGAATGACTTACTACGATAATTGAATGACCGACTTGAAAATAAAGGGAAGGCTCCGTCTGACATACTCCTCCAGCGGTGCTTTCTTGATGGATCGTTGGCAAAGAAAACGGTTCGGTGTTGAACGATGTCTGTAACATGAAGGAAAAATCCCATTATGTAATCAAGAGGGATTAAAATCATCGCAGTGCGCACCTGTCACAAGGTATTGTCCCAAAAAGTACACTTCGATGACGGTTTGGGACGACTACAGAGAGCGAAGTTTCGGAACATGAGCAAGCACAGATGAGCGCGTGCGTTCATGTCGGTGGAGAGAGCGCCTTTGCTGGACAAGTGGAGATGTGGACTCAACTCGATAGTGTTGAAGGGCAGGACGATTCTGGGTGTGTTCGTATGTTTGTTGGTGCGTTGTGTCTTGGCTCGGTGGGAGGCGGAGCTATGTTCTTGTCTAAGCCCTTAGCTCCGCCTTCCGTAGCCTGACTCCACCTATAGAGCCATCCTACTCCGTGTGTTTCTAAAGCTTCTTTGCCTATCCCGGACTTAAGACCGTGAAATTCCTTGCTTTGACTCCAAGAAATGTTCGTATTGATGAAGAACACGATAATGATTAATTATGCGGCGATGACAACATCCGCGACACATCCTGGCTATCCGCATCTCGTTTGCTACTGGATGATGTATGAATCGGCGACGGGGGCGACGCCCCTCCCCCTTCCCATCGCATGTGTTTTGTTTGGCCGGGGAGAATCGGTGCTCCACCCCTTTTGTACCGCCCCACCGCCTGCCCCTTTGCTCATCCTCACTCATTTGCCAGTCGTGTCACGGGCAAGCCCCCACACACACCGTTCAGTCCTCTATGTCTCTCCCCACGAAAGACTCTCGTTAACACTCAGGTGTGGTGACTGCGACGCCCATACCACTCACTGTCTACCGTCTTCGTCGTCTTCCTTGGCCGGCGCCCTTCGGAAGCGTTCTACGTTGGCTATTGAAGTTAGTGTGTTTATGTGTCCTGGGGTGGCAAAGTGCCTAGACTCCCCCCTGCCTGCTCCCCCTGGCCCCGCCTCTTAATGCCACGAGGGCGCCTCGAACTGCTTGTCAGTCGCTACACGGCCTCCAACACACGTGACATTCGCCCGTCCACAGGTCACGTCCCACACACGCCCGGAATACCGCCCGCGACACTGTGAATGTGTGTGTGTGGGTGTGTGTATGTGACACTGACAACTATCACGCACGTCGGGCACGCGCCGTGCCACGTACGCCACGCACCGCAAACCTGACCTGGGCATGAGCGCTGATGACGGGAGATCGGGCTGGTAGTTGTAGTCTGTGGTGATGCCCGCCGAGTCAACGGGACACGTGTTTGTGCGTTGCTTTTTCTACTAGTAGTGATCGAGGGCCCGTGGGATAACAACAGCTAGACCAGTGGCTTTATTGTGACCCTTTGACCCTCCTTGTACTACCACTACTCCTCCCCCTCCTCCTTCGTAAACCCCTCCTCCTAACCAGTCCAGTACAAGTCCTTCCTTACAAGTGCCAACTGTTAGTAAGCCCGAGCTTGTTTTATGGTGTACTCGTCCGGAAATAAACTGATTTTTTAATCTTGTGGAATTCAGATGATAACGAGACTGTAAATTCTAAAGATAATCATTGTGGATATATCGTAATGTTGTTTACCGTATACAACTGAAAGTTATTAATCATCTTTTGAATTAATTGATAACACTGAAACTTAAGGACTTAGTGTTTATAACATTGGAGGAGATTCAGCCATTTAGGGTAAGTTGCCATGAAATTCACAGTGAAAAGGAATTACTCCGGCCCCTTGGAAATGACCTAGTCCTGGAAACTACAGAATTAGGACACACAATATGGTCCTCGGATCAAGCAGAAGCTCAAAATCAAAGGGTGTCTTAAAAATGTGAATGTGGATTTACCTGTTTCATTTTCATCGCCATGTTCAACATCCTTTAGGCGAAACTCGATGCGCCTCTCACAAGAAAGAAAGAGAACAGTTTGGAAACGTGTGGCACCTGAAATAGTCAATTGGTATCCCAGGTAACAAATGGTGGTGGTAGTGTTATTATATAGCAGTGCATTAGACTATAAAACACCGGTGAACAGCAGTAAAACGTTTCCGCTTACCGTACTTTATACTGCTCCGCTTTCACGACCCCCGAGAACAGAAGAAAAGGAAGAAGTGACCAGCTCGTAAAACTGAAGAGAGAGAGAGAGAGGAAGAAGGGAAGTCTTGCTATGCACCTGTGAAAACTGTCGATGGTGCTAATTTGCTCTCCGCTTCCCGCTTCCCTTTGCCAGTCATCGTCTTTAATTTCATCAAGTGTTTGACGATTTTTTTTTCCCAACTCGCTATGCATTGCAGTCTATGGTTACCACTGCAACGTTCCGCAAACGTCACATGATCTTAATGGATTGTTTAATTCGATCAGATAAATCGAAATTGCTCTCATAAATGGATGAGAATAATTTACCGAGGACTGGATTATATAACGAAGAGAGATCTGTTTCATAAAGAGAATGTTGTGAGAGCAACAAGCGACTTGGGAAATTGTAATAAATTTAGGTGCAATTAGCACCTATTGAAAATTGTGCGATAAATTCCACGGAGATTTCTCGCCAGAGATCGCCATCATCCCTTCAGTCCCGCGAAGCAAGTAGATATATATCTTGAGAACGGAATTTATAATTGTCACTAATTTATAACGCTGATTTCTCGCAAATTAGGCGTCTCGTCTTCTCTGAAGGCGAGGGACGACGTAACTAGCTTTGGTATATCAATTAAAGACGAGACTGACAGAAAGAGCAGTGTGTTAAAGGAGATAGTAGTCTGTAATCAAGAAAGACTCGAAAAAAAGGGAAGAACAATAGCAGTTACCTGTTTTAAACGGTCCAGGAGACACAGTCACCCAGGCGTTACGTAGACCCGAAAGACACTGACTCTCGGTGACGCTAAACATACGCACACACGCGCTCGCCGGAAGAAGACCATCCCCTTCCAAGTGGCATTAGCGTAACTTGTGTTGTCTGGTTCTGATTTGGAAACGGATCGGCGTCACTGGAGGATTAGAACAGATGTATACGCAATTGGACATTTTACTTTAGCTGCCGATTTAAGTATCTTACTTGATTGGTTAAAATACGTCTTGGACAATGAACTTTAGTGAGTGACACTTAGCAGTTTAGGAAGAAAATTAGTCGATTTAGTGTCGATACTTTGAAAATCTTTGCGTCCA
This sequence comes from Palaemon carinicauda, assembly GCF_036898095.1. Lineage (NCBI taxonomy): Eukaryota > Metazoa > Arthropoda > Malacostraca > Decapoda > Palaemonidae > Palaemon > Palaemon carinicauda. The sequence continues at coordinate 46,350,991 of NC_090761.1, forward strand.
GAATTCATGCAACTTGGAGTGATTCAGCCAAAGAGTTTAATACCCGAGAAATACTGTGTTCAAATGTTGTTTCGTAATTTGATCGGTTAAGGTAAACACCAAACCAAAGAAAAACTTAGTCATCTATTAGGCAAACCTTAACCAAGGTGTTACAGTCAATTTGAAGAAAATAAAACTCGAATTGAGAAAGTGTATGTTCAACCCTCTTGTGCACTTAAGTTTCTTTTAACTGCTTTAAGGCTTTAATCATTCCTTCGAAAATTGAAAAGTTGATCGAATAGAACAAATTATCAAGATGGCTGATTGGTACGGTTCCAGGGAACAGCTCATGTCCCTGCATGGGCTTGACACAGCGATGTTGGGGTATGGGATGGGCGCTGCGGCGTTCACGCCCATACAGCCTGATGCTTATTCTCACGCCCACGCCCATGCAGCAGCAGCGGCGGCGTATAACTTTCAGCGTCAACCTTCGGTTACTCCAGGATTCGCTCATTCATGGTGGGTGGTGATTGAATTTTTCTTGTGTTTTATGTATTTGTTGGGAGAGAGAGAGAGAGAGAGAGAGAGAGAGAGAGAGAGAGAGAGAGAGAGAGAGAGAGAGAGAGAGAATTGAAAATTAAAATCAAAGGTACAGAAATATTAAGTGTTAATTCTTTGATTTAGTGGCTGGACTTTAAAATGCACCATTTAGCCAATTAGGCTATGAAATATTCCATTTAGTACCAGAGAGAGAGAAAGAAATAATAGAGATAATGCTCAAAATCTTGAAATTTTTATTGCATTTTTTCTGTACTGTAAGGGATGCAGTTACTAGCATTTTTCTATCAAATGTTTATTCAACGCTAATATTTCATCTTTCGTGTAAATTTTGTTTATTTATGTATACACCAAACGCACCCACACACGTAATCCTGTTTTGCTAAACACAAAAGTTAATCATTTGCAAGTTGCTGTCTATCACCTTGTGGGGTCTTGTTAATGAGAAAATAAGTACAAGATCAAGACCGGGGTGCCGTGAACGAGTAGACGGAGCCTGCGGCGTTGAACTCCCCTTGTTGGTTGGAAAATATAATTTTGAGCTTATTCAGGTTACGTTAAAAGCTTTATTATTAGAAAATCTTATTAAAGGGAATTTGGCGTCGTGTATTGAAGAGAATTTTATATATACCACTGTCCTGTTATTTCTAAAGGGAAACGGGTATATTTAGATATAATATTATGTTAGATTTCTTAGCCTTTTTTTCCAATTACTTGTATATGGCAGGCATTGGATACATCCTGGAAAATACTACACGCTTGTTTACTTAAGAAGGATTTTGATATTTAGATTTATAAACATATTATATATATATATATATATATATATATATATATATATATATATATATATATATATATATAATATATATATATATATATATATATATATATATATATATATATATATATATATACTGTATGTGTATGCATATATGTATGTATGTATGGATAAATAGATTTGGATATGGGAAAAATATTGGGAGGTATAGAAAGGAATTTAATTTCTTTGATTTTTAAGATGTGAATCTATGTATTTTCATATGTCTGTCTATCTATATACCTGTATATATATGTGTGTGTCTGTGTGTGTGTATGCGTGTGTATGTGTGTGCGTGTGTGTTTGTATACACATATTGTATATGTGTGGGTATTTGTGTGAATATGTAATAATGGTATTGCCATCTATTTATTTCCTTTTTTGTGAATAAGTTCCTGTGAAGAAAAGTGGAATGAGCAGCACACACACACACTCATATATATATATATATATATATATATATATATATATATATATATATATATATATATATATAAATATATATATATATATATATATATATATATACATATATATATATATATATATATATATATATATATGTATGTATGTATATACAGAGAGAGAGAGAGAGAGAGAGAGAGAGAGAGAGAGAGAGAGAGAGAGAGAGAGAGAGATGCGTGTGCGTGTGTAACCATATACTGCATTACCATATATTGTATTAGATATCTATATTTATAATTAAAAATATTTGAAATTCGTTATGTCAGGCACGATGTGAAATGTAAGTCCAACAATCACGAATTGGATCCGTAATTGTTTAATTCCCAAACGCATTTCTTCCTGTTGATCCATCATTTGCGAATTGTTAAGTTTTCTTAACAATAAATTGCTCTTTTCTACCCCAAGCCCGTGTTGCGTAGGAACATGTTAGGAAAATTCCTTTTTTGTTGGTTAGTTTTATGTTTTTTTTTTTTTCATTCTGTTTCCAACAATAAACTGTTTGTTTCCATATTTTTTGCCATTGAATTTGCCAAGTCTTGGGAATATTATTGATTCAGAACAATCGTACATTCATCTTTCGCCAGAGTTTTCGTGTTTCATTTTGGCGATAGAGTACTATATATGCACTTCAGCAGTCAATATTTACGTACAATTGCTTCGAATGAATAAGAAATCACATAAGTATTTTCTTCACTTTCGTTTATCCTTGTTATTTTACTCGATAAAACTTTGTGAATTTTTGGAATATCCATTTCATATATAGTTATTTTATTTGTTAGTTCCCAAAATGCTGTTCAGTTATGATTCCTCTTTATTACGACTTAATAGAGAATTATTACAGTAAATCATCTATTTTATATAATTGATGCAAATTACCACTGTTATATCTTTTTAACCAGCTAAGTCAAACTTAATTCATTAGTTCTTAATTTTAGTACAAATTAATTTGAGCATAAAATTTTCAAAGGGGGCCTTTTCAACTAAAATTATTCCTAGATTTACCATAGGGAAAACATTCTTATCTGGATGTTAATAGCAGATATAACATTGGAATAGGTCAAATTCCCAACGTCATTTTTACCCTAATCACTTTTTACGGGGATTATTTAGCTTAGAAAAACACGACGGAAATCTCTTTTGTCTTAATGTCTTTCTCAAAGTATTTTGTAAGGTTATATAATTGTATTCGCTCGCCGTTAAAAGGTTTTAAAAGACTATATTAACCACAGAACCGGATCTTCCAACTACATACCATAAACGATCAAATCACACTCTCACTACTTGAATCTTGATGTTATATCGACTTTATGAGATATAGTCATTCTTTTCTTGCTAAAAGACTAATAATTTCCCGGTAAGAACACCGTAAGTAAATATTATTGATGTGATTTGTTTACTCCTGCCGTAAAAACCAGTTTTTAATATCTCTCTCTCTCTCTCTCTCTCTCTCTCTCTCTCTCTCTCTCTCTCTCTCTCTCTCTCTCTCTCTCTCTCTTTCTCTCTCTCGTGTATAAACGTGTTTTTGTGTTTGTGTTTTACGCCCAATTAAAGTTGTTGTCTTTTCTTTTATTGGATATTGTAGAGTGGTCGCTAGTAGTGAGTATGCTCCGGATAAGGCTAAGAAATATTATCATCTACTACATTAAACAAAGAATGTTTGTGATTGTATTATTTGCTAGAAAAATTATGCCCTATGATAATTAATGATCCCTTTTGGACTACTATCCCAAATCCGC
>NC_090761.1:46366326-46368826 GCF_036898095.1 Palaemon carinicauda
TGTGTATATATATATATATATATATATATATATATATATATATATATATATATATATATATCTTATATGTATATATTGAAAATATAAAGTATTTGCTGTGATTCATATTTTTAAGATTTATAGATATGTTATATGCATATTAGTTTGTTTCTTCCCAACAGTCAGAGACATTAACAGAAGTATATGGTTGTATTAACACCAAAGTATTATTTCAGGTATTTTTATTTATTAATTTGATAAGTAGGTCCGCATTATTCATTTGCTTAAATGTATGTAATATTTTCTTATATAGTATTGAATATTTTTCAAGTGGGTATTGTGATTGTGTATATCTTCATAATCTCCTTATTTATTTCTTATACAGTCTGAAAGAATTTTTGTTTTAAAGCTTACCTGAATTTAATATGGTTTGGCCATCATCTGTATGTATGTATGTATGTGTGCATATGTTTGACGTTTCATATTCACATTTATACTTCTCCAGAACTTATGAATCGGTCTATCATACTTCTTAAAAAATGGGTTCACAGAAGAGGTCCAAAGCTTGACATTAGAATATGTAGAAAAAAATTTCCACAACCCTCTTCCCAAAGACACCATATCTCCGGATTGTGTATTTGATTATGCAATCATCCTATAGTAGATTAAAGTTTGCTTAGATTGTGACCCAAGGGCCCAAGGTTGGGCTGCGACTAGTGTTAACCATTTTACGTAGGAATGCATTGGTAGAATGTTAATTATACTTGTAAGAGTAGTAATGGGGCTTAGAGTGAGAGCTGTGGCCCCATTGTTATTTTTTATTTTCCTCAAGTTTTTTATTCTATGCATTTTTAATTTTTTCTATTAATCATTATTGACGTATGTTTATCATTAGCGCTAGTAATTTTCGTTTACTATTATTATTTTCATGTTTTTGTTGCACCTTTTATATGGCTTTCGCCCGTATTCTTTTGTTTTAACTTTAATTCCTCGGATAAGTTTTATCACTATTCGAGGTAAAAAAAAAAATTACTTTTGAATTTCCAGTTTTCATTTATATTAATCAATCCATCTCTGTTATTTAGTTAGCTTTAATCGATTTATCAAACAATTAAATCTGGTTTTTTTTTCTTTCAACTTACTTGTCCCATATTGTTATTGCAACATTATTTTAACTTGCTATGTTTTTTCTTATGTTTTCCAATGATGTATCCCTACGCCTTTCAAACTTCAGTTCTTTTTTTTCTTTTAGATTTTCTCCTAGATTAGCTTCCTTCCATTGCAGCTTTTCTTTTTAAAGTGTTATCCTATTGCAATTTTACCACAGGCTCCTTTATTAGAATTTATGTAGCAACCAGTGACCTCTTTTTTCAAATCTTTTACTGCGAACACTTCAGATGATCATCATTTCTCCCAAGTAGAACTTCCTTCCACTCCTTCCTCGTAATTCTTCTTCCTTTTTTTTTTCCTCCAGGAACTTTTGTTCATTCCATCTTCATCTTCCCCCCACTGGTCCCTCCAACCCCCCCCCCCCCCTGGCCCCTTGTGGGCGAGGTAAAGGTGTCTAGAGACTCTAGAGGATCTCAACCGAGGCTCAGCTGGCCACCGATTTGCCTCGTTACTTTGAACTTTTGCCTCCCTGACTTTCCCCGGCCTTCTCTTGCTTCCCTTCCAGTAACCGTTCCCCCCCCCCCCCCCCCGCCTTGATTCCCATTCCACCTTCCCTTGATTCCCGTAGGCCCTTTGGGAGTTGAATTCCCACCACATTTCCACTGACGTTTCTTTACTGGACCTTTCCTGTTTTCGTCCCTACACCTTGAGAGAAACGTTCCGATTAACTTTTCTTGGAGTAAATGATATGGAAAACTTTTTTCGTACCTTGAGGTTTTTTTCATTTTCTTTGTGTTATATTTTATTGTTTATGGGGTCTTTCTTCTCTATTTGTTATGCATTGGTTTAAATTTTGATAGCTTACCTTTTTCCTAAAATAATTCAATTTGAAAATTATCTTCATTTAGTTCTTGGAATATGTATTCACAGGCTCCATTTCTTAAATATAAATATATTCTCATATATATGTGTGTGTATATATATATATATATATATATATATGTGTGTGTGTGTGTGTGTGTGTGTGTGTGTGTGTGTGTGTGTGTTTATTTGCTAATATTATATAAAACACCAAGATGCACCTAGAACATGATAACCGCAACGGAATAATTTACCGGCACAAAATATTTACCTCACTTACGAGTAAGCCGTCACCTATTGATGGAAGTCCAGTAACACACTTCCTGGCTTCCACTAACCGAACGTGATGTAAGTAGCTCGGTCACCTCGACCTCGTAAAGATAAACGAAAGCTAAGATTAGAATCTTAGTTGTTGTACACTGTTAAAAAAAACGTAATTTTAAACGTAAATTCTCCATAAAAATATACTGTTTTCAACCGTATTTCAGTAAAATACGGGCGGTCGTAAGTATATCCGTTAAAAAAAAAAAAAAAAAAGAAAAAAAAAAAA
>NC_090761.1:46373826-46381326 GCF_036898095.1 Palaemon carinicauda
AAGTTTGGCTGTACGTTCTGGCCCAAGAGATAAAAGGGGGAAAGAACTAATTTCTAGGATATAAAGACCTTTTGATTAGGACTTCACCAAGGTCTTTAATGCTTCATAGTAGAATACTCATATCCTTACAATGAATGTGGAAAGAACGAAAAGAAGGTGGAGTAGAATAAAGAAGACTCTCTTTCCGTATGGATCGAGATAAACGTCAAATAGAAGTCAAACATAGACCATTGACAATAGATGAAATGGTAACAGCGAAAAGAAAAACAAAGATGGAAAGATGTGAATGGGAAAAATATATGAAACTTTTTATCGAAGATCGAAAAGAAGTTCTAATATGGTAGATAGGAAATGTATCTGAGAGAGAGAGAGAGAGAGAGAGAGAGAGAGAGAGAGAGAGAGAGAGAGAGAGAGATTCAATAAGATGATCAGTACATATTAGGAAAAAGAGAGAGATGCATAGTGCAGATTAGTATATATATATATGTATATATATATATATAAATATATATATATATATATATATATATATATATATATATATATATATATATATAGATATATAGTATATATATATATATATATATATATAGAGAGAGAGAGAGAGAGAGAGAGAGAGAGAGAGAGAGAGAGAGAGAGAGAGAGAGAGAGAGATAAAATAAGATGAACAGTACAGATTAGAAAAAAAGAGATAGATTCAATAAGATGAACAGTACATATTGGAAGAGAGAGAGAGAGAGAGAGAGAGAGAGAGAGAGAGAGAGAGAGAGAGAGAGAGAGAGAGAGAGAGAGAGAGAGGCCAAGCATCAACGGTAGAAGGAAGCATCGGCAGCAGCAGCATCATCTCGGAGAGTAATCCCTCTGCCCGAGTCGCTCGTAGAATCCTAATTGTTCCCATTATCATTACGTCCGTTATTAATACAGCCTCGCTTTTATTTGGATCTCTCTCTCTCTCTCTCTCTCTCTCTCTCTCTCTCTCTCTCTCTCTCTCTCTCTCTCTCTCTCCCCAATATGTACTGTTCATCTTATTGAATCTCTCTCTCTCTCTCTCTCTCTCTCTCTCTCTCTCTCTCTCTCTCTCCCAATATGTACTGTTCATCTCATTGAATCTCTCTCTCTCTCTCTCTCTCTCTCTCTCTCTCTCTCTCTCTCTCTCTCTCTCTCTCTCTCTCTCTCTCTCCTGTAATCTTTTATCTTCTTGAATCTGTCTCTTCTTCTTCTTCCTCATTGCTCTACTTTATTTGACTTCTCTTCTTGTGTTTCTCTCCCTCTCAGTATCCTTATTTTAGTCATTTCTGGCTATTGCTCTTCCCACCCCTTCCATCTTCGTTTCTCCCTCTTCCTTTCCTCCCCCTTCCCTTCCCCAGATTGTTCATCATGCTTCTTTTATTATTTCCCTGAGCTGTTGCAGGGAAAGAGTCTGGACAAGAGAAGCATTGCACTTTTTTCTAGTGTAAGGAACGCGACTTTATTACTTCAGATGTATTATTCATGTCCGTTGTTATGTATATAATGTATTCTTCCTTCTATCAACGGCTGTATCGACCATTCTTCGTGTTTTATGCCTTTCGCATCTATCTCTTATCATCTATACGTAATCAGTTCTCGCTTATCTGTCCCCCTGATCAGATATTTTCGTCCTTCGCATGAGTTGGGTATGAAGAGAACTGGACAGACGCTGAATAAGGGAGAGATCCATAGATGCTTGTTTTAAGGAAAGCTGATGTATGTGTCCATATTATGTGTATGTGTGTTTTGTGCATACATCTGCTTTATATAATAAAGAGCAAGTTTCTGGATATATATATATATATATATATATATATATATATATATATATATATGTATATATATGTGTATATATATGTATATATATATATGTATATATATATATATATATATATATATATATATATATATATATTTTTTTTTTTCCGGTCATGGTTCAATCTCCCCGCCCCTCGGCTATGGGGAGAGGGAGTAGTCTTATCCTGGTGAGAGTGGGTTGTGTATGCGTAGCCTATGTGCATATCTCTCAAAATATTTAGCCATCCTTTTTGATGGATCGCATATACTAGTTTCAAATTATGAAATATAGAAAGCAGCTTCTGCTAAAATATTTTTGAAGGTCAGAATTAATTACCGTAGAGGTGTAATTTCTGGAGCAGGTTGCAGAATATGCAACACAGAACACTCAGATACTCGTCATCGTGCTGAAATAAGTAAACTTGAAATATTGATAATAAACATAGTACCACTCTAGGTCAAGTATCAAATTGCCATGACTCGCCCATTCTTGAATCGATGATGATAGAACAACTCGTTCCGACTTTAAACACCCAATCTTCCTCGACGCAATAACATTTGTCATAACCTTCTCAGTTTCTTTTAGTTTTCGTTGTGTTGGAAGCATTCAGTTTTAGAATACACTTCTGCGAGGTTGGTTCCAAAATATTCTTTTTTATGCCATTTGTTGTTCCTGTTATTTTCCTTTGCTTATCTTCTTACGTAAATCGGGAACTTTTCCATTGACGTACATTCATTGTAAGTATATGTACTGTCAAGATAAAAGTGCATCCAGTGATTTCACTGCAGTGTTTATGGCAATTTTCAAAAAATTGGACGGACCACTAACTGCTTATCCATTACTCTGCCAAGAACCGTATTTATACAAAAGACTTTATAGCTAATGCTTAATATAATAAATACGAAATGCATAACTCGTAGCTCAGAAAACAGTTTTCTTATTATAAGTTAAACGCCTGGTAGTTAGAATGGAATATAGTTAACTTCCACTCAGAAAAATATATACTGGTTTTGCAGCATGTATCATGACATCCCAAGTACCAGAATGGAATAATTCCATGTGATGTCTATTAGTATTCCCCAATCGGTATCTGGCGCAAGGTCACGTAACACGTAAAAGATATTTTGCTTCAAGGATTGAACCAACAATCCTACTTGTTTGCACACAAAGTAAAACCTGACATTATTATTCTATTTACGCAATGGAAGAATATTTCCAATGACACTAGGATGGCTCAACATCCTTACCACGAGGTTATGAAAGGATCCCAGTTAGATTAATGTCTTATGACTTGTGAAGTGCTTAATGTCCCTTCATTTTTCCTATCAATGTATTTGAGGTTTCCCCTATATGGGTGGTTTCAAGAAAAATCAAATCTTGTCACGGCCATTTTCAACATATTGTATTATATTGCAGCATATTCTTTCCCTTTTTCTGATATGTTCTCTTCCCCTTCTCTCTTGACGGTCATTCTACCCCCCCCCCCCCCCTCATGCTATCAATGAAGGATATTATGCAAATAGAATATTTGTTGTTTTGTCTTATTTGTCCCCCACTCCGATCTCTCTCTCTCTCTCTCTCTCTCTCTCTCTCTCTCTCTCTCTCTCTCTCTCTCTCTCTCTCTCTCTCTCTGTTTTTTATGGCTTTTGTGTCAGAAAGCGTTCTCAGGAAGGTAAAGAGATGACCAGAGCAGATTGATTCCTTGATATGTAGGTGATTACTTGAAAGGGGAGTTGGGAATTGTAGCCTTGCCCTTGGGACTCTCGCACAAACATTTCTATGTGCTTATTCCTTTGTACACACTCATATGTTGTTTGAGTGTGTTCACACTGTACACACATTATGATTATATATATATATATATATATATATATATATATATATATATATATATATGTATATGTATGTATGTATGTATGTATGTATAAAATCACTGAACGCCCGTTTCTCCCTTAAAGGGTGGCATCAAAAAACAATTCAGAGTTGCAAGTAACAAGCCCTTTATATTAACTTTAGCAGTTGCTGATACCAATTTCCACAGCTGGATGACTTCTGAACATTATTCTGTGGAACAAGGCGGTCTCTTAAATCCACACACTGAGTACTGAATCTTAATTTAATCCTAAAGATATTGGTAAGGCCAGGGAGAACAATTTTATTTTGCGAACTTTCGCTGAATTGTTCGACAAGGAATTATAAAAGTCAATGAACACTTGATAAAATTGTCTCCTTTAGCGAAAGTGATCTGAATGAAAAGATAAATATAGTAAGAAAATATAATAAGAATTTTAAGTCAATATACCAAAGCACGAAGGTAACAAAAATTTACAATGTTAAGGATAATGTAAGAATCAAACTTGGGGACAAGTTAAAACGGCAGTTAACCTTTTAAACACCAGACATCTATTTCAGAATTTTTGTAAACAAAAGCTTTGGACTGGGAAGTATCGTGTGTTGGCGTTGTAAAACACCAGTTCCTTGAAATCTCTGGTAGTGTGAGGGCGGTTCTTGTTAAAGCAGTCTTCTCATATAGAGGAAATTTGGGTACCCTATTCAAGTTACAAGTTCTCTTATACACATATAACGCTCTACAATTCAAATTACATTCTTTTCCGGGCTGCCCACAGGCAAGAGCCCGGGTCTTACACAAGGTAAGGCAATCTATACAGACAGACAGACAGAGGAAATTTGTAGTTTGGCCAGCCAAAGAAAGTCTCGGTCCAAGAGAGAAACTATGCATTATAAAATTTCGTGTCTTGGCCAATTGGTGCCGGATCCTACGTATCTCAGAAGCAGACCATGCTGCAAAGAGGTAAATATAGAGACATTAATTAGGATTTTTTCCTTGACAGTAATCCCAACATTCATGGATTTGTAACATTCAAATGCGGTATAAGGGGAACTATATATTAGCGTTTATATTCATTAGAATTCATTCCCATTTAATGTAGACGGGTTTAGTACGAAATTTTCTATAAATGTATTAGCATTTCATGAAGGACACTGGATGTGAATTCTCTGGAAAAATCATGACCGTGTTATGTCATCTAAGTTTTGCAAGTAGTTGCGTTATTACCAGTTACATTTGGTGTGCAGGGCGTGGGTGTGAATTGTATTTTATTTGAAATTTAATAATTGGTTTGAATTTTGATATGCTTGTTGAAGACCACTGGTTTCAGGACTGTGATCATACTCTTATTAATAGACCGTTTTCAATTAAGTGGACGAAACTATTTTTTAGACTAGATGTTATCGCCCGTTAATCGTTAAGTAATTAGTAGTTATCAAAGAATTTTAGTTTCCTAGGAAATGTGTTAATTTTTAAGAGGAAGTATATTAATTGTACCCAATTTTTAACGAGGGTTTATGGTACCGTGAAGACATTGTACAAAATAATTGAAAAAATAATTCTTAGATAATCGATTGAATGCTGTGAAATTTTCCTTAATTGTTTGGCATGTAAAATAAACTTATCAAAAACGAACGATAAAGTTTGTTAGTCATCATGTATTGTAGAATTGCCGTTGGATAGATTTCAACATGGGAACTTTTTTTATTAATCATTGATTTCCAACAAGTCTGATTGTTATTTTTAATAATAAAAAAAAAAAAGTCGAAACGATGAGGCTATCTGTTTCCAGGTAAATTTTAATCTCCCACCACCTGATGGGCAGAATATTTCTTCACGATTTTCATATTTAGTTTTGGTCCTTTCTAGATCCAAGTCATTAGATAATGATATTCTCAAATTTACTGGCTATCCTCGCAACATGAACTTTAGTTTTCTGTGTGGTTACTTAATGTTATCTTCGATTATATTACAATGTCTCTCCATAGAGCATTTGTTTTTATTGGGCATTAATTTCTATAATTGCTATTTTAGTGTCTAAAATAATTATTCTTTAATGTTAAATAACGCTAGTGTGCAAAAGTCCATACAATTAATGAATGTAAATTCATGAAACCGTAAGAAAAAAAAAAGTAAATTTGTGAGTAAGCGTCGCAACGAATAAGCGTTAAAGAGGACCAAGTAGATGACGACCCGTAGAAGTTTTTGGGAGGGTCGTCGTTTAGATAGACATTCTGGAGCAAGTGAGGCCGAGAGTACTGGAACAATGCTGGTGCTGGAAGTGAGAGGAGGAGGTGGACAATGTCGAGTCGGGGGTCGGCCGTCCCCAGCGGACGCATAAACACCGTCGCTGGGGGATACTTGACGCGAGTCCAGGATTAACTTCGGACACTTAACGTCGGTGCCGATAGTTTGTGTCTCCGGAAGGTCGAAAATGGCCTGCTGGCTATCGACGTCCTTCTGGGTTACTGGTCATTGGTCTTCTCGAACAGGTCTTCGGTTTTTCTTTGGTTTCTTTTTTTTTTCATTTTTTTTTATTCTTTCTAATATGCCAAGCACGTTGGATGCTTACTGGATTGAATTGCTGTCTCATTCCCTTTTTCATTTTGTTGCGGCAAATTCTCCGTAATCCCATAAAGTTTTTTTTTTACTTTTTCCACTTTTTCTTTACAAGTTTTTTCTCACTCTTTATGGAACAGATGTAAGAATGTGGACGAAACGGTGAATGTTTTAACTTGATGTTATAGGATTCGGTAAAAAATTATAATGATTATTAGGAAAAAAAGAAACCATTTTGTCGATTCTAAGTTAGATTATTTTTGTGTTCTCGTAATCTTTATAATCAGATTTCGATAATGGTTATGAATTTCCCCCTGTAGCCTCAATTTTTTAATACTTAGTTAGTTACTTTGAGTAAATAACGACAAATTTTGGCACATTGTTCTATATACAGTACATAGCCTTTGAATGTATTTATATTCCTTGTCATCGGATCTATCGCAATGATTAGAGAGCAGTATATTTAGCAGTAGTACGCAATATAGCTGTCAATACCTTCATCTGTGGATCCTTCTGCCTTTATGTAAATACACATTACTTAGCCTTTATCAGATCGAATTCTTAGGATGGAAGGCCAGTTTATCTAGCATCTGCATTTGGATTCCCTCCTGCCTCCCACACCTCTTTCCCCTCTTAAGTCATATATGTCGTTTTTTCCTATTCCAGATCCTGAAAAGTACCTAAGAGGACAATAAACACTTGCTTTGAGAAGTCATTTTTCGTGCTATGTACTTTCTCCCAATTTTAAGTGTCGTGTGTTTATGATCCTACTTTATGGCTATCTAGATGCTTCTTTCCCACTTGTTTTGAGGAATGAATTATGGAAATTAATCTACGAAAAGCCTTAATGTTTTCAAACTCCGTCCTCTTTATCGAACATATTTATTGGTTCTGAGAGGCGTTGTTAACCGGGACGTTGCTTAATATTCATTTGTATCTCGGTACATTGTATTATGAATATTCAAACCTTTGCATGCGGGGAATACTCAAATCAGCCGAGTCGCGTTTTAGAGGCTGTCGGGTCTACGTATGCAAGGCTTGATGCAGATTTTACCAGCAATATTAATTACTAGTTAAGTGGCTTGTAAGTTGAATTGATAAAGCGATATCTACATATGTTTTGGGCCTCGGACTCTCCTCCTCCTTTGGCATTGCTAAGTTGCTGTCTTCGTCATGGTTCAGCCGCTGTGCATGCTGACTGACAGACTTTTTCTCGTGGGACTCCTTTTCTAGGTCTGGTAAAAGGCTTTCTCAAGAGAATTCAGAGAAGGATGTTGCTTTCTTG
>NC_090761.1:46388826-46393826 GCF_036898095.1 Palaemon carinicauda
TTAAATAACACATCATGCTCAAGGCATGCGGCACTTGTGTGACACTATGACATTTCACCTGGGATAAGAACAGTTATAAAAGCACTAAGTGTTTTTAGACATCACTATGAATCACTCGAGGGTCAACATAGGCACCCGAAGAGTTAGAGTCCCAAGTAACTCACTGTTCTACGCAGAGTTAGGTGCAGGTTTCATAACACTACCTGCGGCTACCACAAAATGTTTGATTTCGTGCACTTGTTTCGCATAATGTTTAAAGAAAACTCGCGAGGACTTCCAGCCCGTAAAGTTCTTAAGGCTCTCGAAGTCCATGCTCTGAAAGAAGTTCAGAGAAGATGCCACTTTTCTAGGATCATGACCAGCGGGTGTACTGTTCGGATCCGCTCTGCGAATGAAGTAGGTGATTTTCGCTCTTAATTGTTTCAGTGACAGGTCGCTGCCCGATGTTTCTCCTTTGAAGAGTTGGCCTCCACCAAAGTTTGAAGTTCTGCGAAGATAGACCTTGAGACTCTCTACTGGACATAGAGAGACATCCTCCTTCAGGGGGCATATTCTCCAAGGGCCCCATCTTTTGGTGGGTAATTCATTTTTGGCGAGAAACGTCGGATCGGGGGAGAGGGTCACTTCTCCTGAATCAGCAAACAGGATGTGTCCCTCTTCTCTTGATAATGCCACTATTTCGCTGACTCGAGCTCCCGAGGCGAGAGCAAATAAAAATATAACTTTCTGAGTCAGATCCTTGAGGGGGCATGAATCATTGTCCAAGTTGGAGGCGAAATGGAGCACCTTGTCTAGTGACCAGGAGATCGGTTTCGGAGGGGGTGCTGGGCGTAGGCGAGCACATGCTTTCGGCAGTTTGTTAAAGATGTCGTTGGACAGATCAATTTGGAAAGCATATAGAATTGGTCTAGTCAAAGCCGATTTGCAAGTTGAAATCGTATTGGCTGCTAATCCTTGTCCATGAAGGTGAATGAAGAAGGACATACAGAAATCAATGGTGATTTCTTTAGGATTTTTTGCTTTAACAAAGGAGACCCATTTCCTCCAGGATGATTCGTATTGCCGTCTCGTGGATTCGGTCTTGTATTCCTCTAGGAAGTCTAGACTTTTCTTCGAGATCCCAAACCTCTTCTTTGCGGCAAGGGAGAGAAAATCATGAGATGAAGGTCCTTGATTTTCGATGATGAAGCGAAGACAGTCGACTTCTGTACTTGTTGAGAGAGAACTGGGCCCGGGAGAGGGATCAGCTTGGGCTGCAGCTCCAGGACCAGGGGGTACCAGTTGCTCCGGGGCCACTTGGGAGCCACTAGGGCCGCTGTCCCTTTGAAGGTTCTCAGTTTGGAGAGGACTTTCAACAGAAGGTTGGTGGGAGGGAACAGGTATATCTTCGACCATCTGTTCCAGTCCAGTGACATGGCGTCCACCGCTTCTGCTTTGGGGTCCTCGTACGGGGCTACGTACAGAGGAAGTTGATTGTTGTCGCTCGTTGCAAAGAGATCTATCTGAAGTTCTGGGACTTGATGGGAGATGAAGGAGAATGATCTTGCGTCTAGAGACCATTCCGACTCTATCGGGTTTGTCCGAGATAGAGCATCCGCTGTCACGTTGCGGAATCCTTGTAGGTGAACTGCAGACAGGTGCCACTTCTTCTTCTCCGCCAGACGGAAGATTGGGAGAAGCACCTGATTTATCTGGGGCGATCTTGAGCCCTGGCGATTGAGACAACGAACTACCACCGAGTTGTCTAGGGTTAGACGGATGTGGATCGAGGGCGGCGGGGATAGCTTCTTCAGAGTAAGAAGGACCGCCATGGCCTCCAAGATGTTTATGTGGAACGTCTTGAATAGTGGAGACCAGGTCCCTTGAGCTTGTTTCAGGTGGGAGTGACCTCCCCAGCCCTCCAGTGAGGCATCCGTGTGGATGTTGAGTGATGGAGGAGGGTGTTGGAGAGGAATGGACCTTTTCAGGGCCATTGCTTCCGACCACGGCTTTAGGAGGCGTCGAAGTCTGTTTGGAAGCCGTCTCTTGAGGTCTCTTCGAGCGATGGATGCCGATCGTCTCCAGACTCCCGCGGCATCCTTTAGCTGTGCACGAAGCACTGGGTTTGTCACTGAGGCGAATTGTAGAGAGCCTAGAACTCGTTCCTGCTGTCGTCTTGAAATGCGTTTGGATTTCAGTAGTCACTTGACAGACCCTGCTATTTCCTTCCTTTTCTTCTGGGGGATGGAAAGGCGGTGTGACTGAAGATTCCAGTGGATTCCCAACCACTGAAACTTCTGAGCCGGAGAGAGGCGAGATTTCTTCTCGTTGATCTTGAATCCCAGGTGTTCTAGGTACTGGGTAACTTCGTCGCAAGACTTTGTACACTCTTCGGGCGAGGGAGCCCAGACTAGCCAGTCGTCGAGGTAGGCCATCACCTGGACGTTTCTTAGGCGGAGCTGTTGTACTATGGCATCCGCCAGCTTTGTGAAGATCCGAGGGGCCACATTGAGGCCGAATGGCATGGCCCGGAAGGCGTAGCTTTTCCTTTGGAGTCGAAATCCTAGGTAGGAGGAAGCGTGATGGTTCATTGGAATGTGCCAATAGGCATCCGCCAGGTCTATAGAGACCGTGTAGGAACCTTGAGGCAGAAGGGTCCTTATTTGTTGAAGCGTCAGCATCTTGAATTTGTTGTTCTCTATGAACTTGTTGAGGGGGGATAAGTCCAGAATGACTCTGAGCTTGTCTGAGTCCTTCTTGGGAACGCAAAACAGTCTCCCTTGGAACCTGGTGGACTTTACCTTCCTTATCACCTTCTTGTTCAAGAGGTCTAGAACATATTCTTCCAGAATGGGGGTTGATGGTTGAAAGAACCGCTGGAAGATTGGGGTTGGTTGCACCCAACTCCAGCCTAGACCGTTCTTGATGATGCTGTGTGCCCAAGGATCGAAGGTCCAACGATCCTGGAATTGGCGGAGTCTTCCTCCCACCGGAAGCACTTCATTGCTTCTGGTGTCCCGAGGACTTGTTGCCTCGGCCGCTAGCTCCCTTTCCTCCTCTACCTCTGGAGGGACGACGAGAGGCGTCTCTGCTTGCACCCCTGGACGAGCCTCTACCTCTGGCATGAAAGGTAGTGGATGGCTGCTCAAAGGCAGGGGTGAAGACCGGTGACTGTGACAACACCGGTTGGGGGACCAATTGAAAGGTCTGTTGTGGTTGGGCAACCACTTGGGAGGTAGCGGGTCCCGGAAACTGACGTCGTTGTTGACGTTGCTGGGGTTTCGGCTTCTGAGGTTTCCTCTTAGGCTGAGGTCCATCGTCCTGAGAGGTTTTCCTTTTTCTGGACATGCCCCACTTGTGGAGAAGGTTCCTATTCTCCGTGGCGGCTCTGTCAGTTATTTCCTTGACAAGGTCAGAAGGAAACAGGTGCTTTCCCCAGATGTTGGAGGAAATCAGCCTCCGGGGTTCGTGTTTCACGGTGGCACCGACAAACACGAATTCACGACAGGCTCTACGAGCCTTTATGAAATGGTACAAGTCCTTCATTACCGTGAGTAAGTGGGATTTGGCCAGTACCATGTAGTGATCGGGTACTGCTGTGTCACAGGCCATTACTTCAAGTTGGACTTGATGAGAAAGCGAAGCTGCAAGCCTCTCCTTCGTGTCTTGTTTCCGGCGAAGGAGGTGGTCGTTGAGCTTAGGGAGGTCTTCATTAAACTGACGTCCGGCGACGTCAGGATCGAGCCTACCCACGACGAAAGTATGTTGGACATCTTTCCATTGCCTAGTGTCAGGGGGTGTCACGATGGAGAAGGGTCTGCACTCCTCCAGTGCAGGGCAGGGTTTCCCTTCTTCCGCCGCTTTAAGGCATGCAGCTAAGACCTTTTCCAAAAATGGAAGAATCGCAGTGTCAGGTGCGACATAGGTAGGATGCTTCTTGCTCAAGGCAGGAAGCTTAGAGCAGGTAAAGCCCCTGCTCTTAAATGCGGAGGCTAGCATAGCCTGGGCCTTTGCGAGATCGAACACTATCTCTTCTTTAGGTTCGGTCTCCTCCTTCGAGGCAGGTTCGGAACGAAGTCGGACGTAACAGTCCGGGTAGGCCTCGAAGCTTGGGAAGAACTCCACATCTTCCAACGGGACCGTGCCGATCTTGTCACTAACAAAGATCCTGCCGGTCGCAATAACCATATGCTCTGCATACCTCCACGGGTTGGCATGAGAGCAAGCTGGGAGATCCTTGACCGAGATCTTCTTCGTGTCTCTGGATCCAATCATAGACCTGATGGACTCCTGGTTCTCCTTCAGTCTGTCGTCCATGACAGCTCTAATCAGTCGGATCAGTTCTTGGGTGGAAGAGGAAGGATCCGGGGTCGAGGAGGTAGACGGAAGGGACAATTCCGTCGGTGTAGGAGTAGGCGGAGGGATGGACGAGGGAGTAGCTCCAATCTCCGACTCGGTGTATTCCACCTTGTCTTCGTCCTCTTCGGCTCCTTGAGCCATAAGCGTCTTCTCCGTGTCTTCCGAGACGTCGGAGATCCGTTCATCATCCTCGGAATCCAAACGGCACTCGTGCATGGACTGAGCCATGACCACATCAGGTTCCACTGAAATTTGGACAGTGGGGATTGCTTCCTTTGGAACCACTGAGTCAGGGGAGGCCTTAGGGAACAACAGGGACCTCAGTTCTTCGGTGGCCAGGTACGGTCCAGTAGCATTTCTCTGAAAACCACGCACCCACTTGCGCAGTTTCTCACGAGCAATGTCTCTAACCTCCGCTGAGGGAGGGTTATGGAAGGCCTCAACTAGGTAGGCCTGGCAGACCGTACATTCCAGTGGATTCCAGAACTTCCAATCCCCTTTCTTGTCTGAGCAAGGGGCGTGAGTCCTGCACGCCGTATGTCCGTAAAACTGGGAGCGTTTCACAGCACAGTAGGCGAAATCGCACTTCATCTGCTCCTCCTGTGGAAGAAAGAGAAAATGAGTATGGGGGAGCCATAGGAATGGCTCTTAAATTAAGTTAA
>NC_090761.1:46403826-46406326 GCF_036898095.1 Palaemon carinicauda
ACCTTGCTATACACCCGGCTCTGCTTCTGTTGCAGGTTACTTAGT
The DNA here is from genome assembly GCF_036898095.1 of Palaemon carinicauda. NCBI lineage: Eukaryota > Metazoa > Arthropoda > Malacostraca > Decapoda > Palaemonidae > Palaemon > Palaemon carinicauda. Next base: position 46,403,872 of record NC_090761.1, read on the forward strand.
ATATGGCGACTAATTTTTATTACATCTGGTGTCTTTTATCTGCCTTTAACCACTGACAATGTTAAGAAATATTTTTTTTTTCTCTCTCTCTCTCCCTCTCTCTCTCTCTCTCTCTCTCTCTCTCTCTCTCTCTCTCTCTCTCTCTCTCTCTCTCTCTCTCTTATTTAGCTACATAATTATTTCATATTTCTCTTCTAGCAACGCATTTCCTTTTCTTTTAGCCTTACAGCTATATTCTCTAATGACTTTTAATTATAAGTCAAGATTTTCTCCATGAATTTAATTATTCTTGTCACACTACTTCATAACCCCCCCCTCTCTCTCTCTCTCTCTCCTCTCTCTCTCTCTCTCTCCTCTCTCTCTCTCTGGAGTTGTCACAAACAAGGATACCACACCAAGTCTTGCACTTAATTTAATTATTCTGTCGCAGAGATACAAGTTGGTGGAACCTCTCTCAACTTTGATTGGCTTTTATGGTCGACCCCTCTAATGTTTTTCCTTCCCCCGCCCCCTTTTCAGAAGGGGGTTGGCAATGCGGGAGAGGGGGGGCACCCGTATGGTAGCGTGTTATGGTGTTGAGATCTCCCTACCCCCTCCTATTAATACCCATCACCCCTCAAGGGGTGAGTTATACATACATAAAGAATTCTTTGGTTTCCACCCATTCGTTCCCTCGATTGTTGTTGGTTATCTTCTGCAATGTATTACTTCACTAATTTTTTTGATTATTTCGCTATTTCATTAAACGAAATGTCTGCTAAAATATTTTCTAATGCATTCAAAGCATCATTATTACTCAAAATCGCTGGGAAAGAGTTTTTTCTAATGAAATCATATATGGCGGTTCATTTGGAGTCTTTAAAATATTTTCTAAAACAGAAAGATATTGAGTTATTGTTCATGTTTGTGATATGCCCATTATTAACTGCAACTCTTTGAATATTAGATAAGATATCTTGGGACACTCGTATGCGGTAAACGTAAGATTTTATACATATTCAAGAGTAAAAATACTTTATACGATATTTTAGTGCATATTTCATAAATCAATGTTCGAATGTAATGAACAGAATTTTGTTAGGTTATTTACATCAAGTATTGGTTTATTTGTCGTAGATTTACTTCTATTCATTAAATCTACCAGATAAATGTTAAGTATTATGATCCTATTCAATATTTCGTTTATAGTTTAATCCGTAAATTCTTAAGAATTTAAAATATTACACACTCTCTCTCTCTCTCTCTCTCTCTCTCTCCTCTCTCCTCTCTCTCCTCTCTCTCTCTCTCTCTCTCTCCTCTCTCTCCTCTCTCTCTCCTCTCTTCCTTGTGCTTTTCCAGTTTAATTTGAAAAAAAAAAGACCACCCACTTCCTTAGGGGACATTCAGCAATTCTTTATGCTCTGATTGAGTGGTCTTGAATCCACTCTGATTAAAAACTACTCCTTTCTCTCCTTCTTCCTCGTCTTCTCCTCTTATTGTCTAGAGGGGAAGTCGTTGTTTACCACACGCAAGTTCCTCTAACTCAATTACCAGCTAATTTAGTTTTCTCAGGGATGTCTTATTTGAGAAGGGAGTTAATTATTCATTCAATCCTTTAGATTTGCTTTGCAAGTTTTATTTCTTCTTTTTTTCTGGCTTCTTCTTACCCCTCGACACTGAGATATGTTGGGTTCGAGGATAAGTCGGTGCTGATTTGTCTGTAGACTTTTTTTATTGTGTATATTATGTTATATATTTAATTATTTACATTTATACACATTCATATATATATATATATATATATATATATATATATGTGTGTGTGTGTGTATATATATATATATAACACATATAATATATATTATATATACACATATGTGTTTATTGTACATATATATATATATATATATATATATATATATATGATAAATCTATTTTTATGGTATAGCTGTTACTATATATTTTATATTAATTATATATATATATATATATATATATATATATATATATATATATATATATACTATATATATTTGTATATATATATACATATACATATATACATTTTAATGGGAATATATGCATATATAGGCCTACATGTATAATATATATGAATATAGGATATATACATATATATATCCTCCTTCGCATATTTAACATGTTTGTTTGTATGTTTGCATTCTTTTGTATTATTGCCTATACACACGTATACCTATACCCTTTGACTTCCACAATCTTGTATGTAATTGTTGCATTCATGACCGACAAGCTTAAACGTCTCATTGGCAATTCCTTTTGCATCTGATCAATTACGAGAATTTATGATAATCAGCCATCACTGTAACGCCGAGCGGTTCCTTCTCATGTTCTAATTTATCATTTACGGTCTATTCACATATTGTCGCCTAAGAATGTGAAGGAATGTGAAATCTCTTGACTTCCTCCCTCCCTCCTCCCTCCTCCTCCTCCTCCTCCT
>NC_090761.1:46411326-46413826 GCF_036898095.1 Palaemon carinicauda
TATATATATATATATATATATATATATATAGAAGATTCAATTTAGCTTGTATCATGCTAATTACTTAGCATAAGCAGTTATTTTATTTTACTGCTAGAGTACCATAGATCCCCCCCTCCCCACATCTCCTGTAGCCCTTACACATGCTATTGAAGATCACGTAGCATTTTTTATAACTTTTTTTTTCATAGTGATGATTTTTGTAATCGAAGTGACCTTTTAACTAAGATATATTAATTTAAATATGTTTAAAATGTTTAATTTTTCACAGATTTTCTTAATCCGATATACTTTTCTTTATCTTATCTAAGGAAAGTAATTTTATTTTAAATTTAAAATTTAATATGAATTACCGTCGATTTTGTATAAAGTTGTCTTTCATTCAGTTTTTCGAATAATCGAGAACAAGTGGATTTCCATTTAGAATTTCATTGTAATTCAAAGCCACCGTTGATAGAGGTGATAGTTCTCAATTTTACCATTTTTATTTTTATATTTTTCTCTATGTTCAGTCACCTATGTAAAGTGATAGCTTGTATATTTCGTCCCGAATTTATTTTTAGTCGTTGGGATGAAAATGGAATTTAGTTTTCAAATTTTTTTCAACATTTCGAATCATCGTAAATTGTTCACATATATTTTTTTTTTTCATCCATATCTCGAAGCCTTTATTTTTATATTCTTTTTCCTTTTTTTTTTAAAGGTTAGTCCAAAGTTTTGGATGATATCCAGAAGTTCTGTATTTTATATGTTTATATTATATGTCTATTATGACAAAAATGTACAAATAACTTTTATATAAGTTTTTTTCAGAATAATCTTTATTGAGCTGATTTGTAACTATTATTTCAATCATGTTTTGCCTTTATTCATTCATACTTTATTTACTATACATTTTTGCTATTCTTATATTTCAAAATCCTTTGAGAATTTTATCATCAATATAATTTCAGTAATGACTAAAATTTGCATAATTTTATTTCAATAGTATTTCGTTATCTTATGGACTCGAGGTGTTTTAGCACAACGGAAATTGAATTTTCCTCTGAATTACTTTAAACGAAATCTAATTGATCTTCGCCATTAACATTGTAAACAAATACTTGTTGTTGCTTTCGTTAAGATTGAATTTTTTTTATTTTACATTTCCGAGAAAAACTGAGAGCTCCTTGAATTATTTTATCTACTGTATACCCCTAGCAAGATTTCTGGTTTCGATGTTTCATTATATATATATATATATATATATATATATATATATATATATATATATATATATATATATGTATATATATCGTATATGTATACATGATATACATGTATATATAGATTATTATTTATATATTATCATATATACACACATTTACCTTTATATAGTGTGTGTTTATATTATTTATTAAATCTATGTATATATATTAGATTTTAGGTTCTCTGATACAGTTTACAGTTTACATATGTACTTATATTGACACAAATATATAAACACCTTAATACTTACATATATGAACACCCATCGTATATTATACCCCCTGTGTAAAATATTTTGTGGTAGGTTATTTCATATCCAGCCTTGATATATATATATATCTTCTCTCCTTCCTATATATACACACGTACAAAGACCTTGAGCTGGTTATTGAATATATTTCGGGGTATGGGAGGTGTGAGTTTTTGTATGTAGATGTACAGATGTCTTTACTTCAGCTGCCTTTATCATTCATGTTTATTCATATCGAATTTTTCATAAGTACTGTATCGGAAGCAATCGCTTCCGATGCAGTACTGTGTTGTATAGTATTTTTTGTATCCAAGTACATTGTTTTTTAATCAAACTGGTAATAAATGTGTTAATGTTTTGTGCATTAAAATGCCATTGTGTGTATCTCCCTGACTACTTTTTCGGAGATTGGGAGATGCCATTAGTCGCCATTATATCCAAACTTTATATTTATAAACAGTTAATTACCTTAAATTAATGACCATTAGGATCATAACTTCATTTGCTATTCAACATTTTAGCTAATGATGGCCCATAACGCTCTGTCCATTTGCAATAATATTTCTGATTAAAATTGAACCAGAATGACTTTTAATTTATAGACAGTGTCAGTTTCCTTTAATCTTGTATCTGCTCATTTAAGTTTCTAGTCATTATTCTGATCCACTTGTTTATCGATAAAGTAATCGTTCATTTTCTTTAATTTTACAATTAGTCGTTTGGATGTGCAATGACGGACCCCCCCTCTCCCTCTCTCTCTCTCTCTCTCTCTCTCTCCTCTCTCTCTCTCTCTCTCTCTCTCTCTCTCTCTCTCTCTCGGATTCGCACAATTATTTCCCTTTCATAGGGAGACTTTAACCAGAGTTATCAGCTGCATAATTCCTCCTTTTTAGTAATTTTTAGGGGAGTTGGCATGAGACAGCCCCGAATGGTGGGGATCCTTTCCTTGCGGCACTAAGTCGGTTACGAACGGGGATTTGGGATGGGGCCACCTATGGGACA
>NC_090761.1:46418826-46423826 GCF_036898095.1 Palaemon carinicauda
CCGAGTATGGTGAGCATTTTGATTTGAAAGCACGCATTTTTAAGCATAGTAATGACTTTCATCCTTTTAAATTTTCCTTAGAGTCAAGGTTTCAGAGGAAAGGAAATTTTCCGATCCTTTTCTTTTTGTATTCAAACATTGGCTAATATATATATCTCTCTCTCTCTCTCTCTCTCTCTCTCTCTCTCTCTCTCTCTCTCTCTCTCTCTCTCTCTCTCTCTCTCTCTCTCACAAAATACTTAGATAATATAAATGAAGGATTAATAATAAAAGAGAATAAAAGTCATTTATGTCCTATAATGAAATGTTACAAAAAGTGCCCGGAGAGTTTATTTTTATGTAATTGGAGATTAGCTGTATTTTAGCTTTTCTCATTTCTCTCCTATAGGAAACGGACCCATGAATTGATATTATTATTATTATTATTATTATTATTATTATCAGCCAAAAGATAAGGAAGCATACTTATTTTAGCAACTTTTCTTATCATGGATGAAAGTTTTCATAATCATGTTTTTCTACCTGTCATGTGAAAATATTTGTTGAATATTCTTTAGCATCCTCTCGTGTCATTTGAAGTAAAGAATTCCAAGCATCTGTTTCTTGTAAATGAAGACTTTTTCGAAATATTTGAAAGTTTAGGATGATTATTAGGAGCACAAGCTTGGCAAGTCTGTACTGCAATCTGTACCTATACTATATTAATGAATATGGAAATCATCACTTGATGCCTTTACCGCCCCCCCCCCCCCACTTTCATAACACACACACACACACACACACACACACACACACACACTAGCTCGCTCGCTCAAATTAAACTCTGCTGCCATGATAATAGTTCCAGTTTATCAGGGAATAGATTTTACACAAAAGAAAATTAAACTCTAATACGACCAGTCAGTCGCATTCCATGGACTTGAACGGCTTTGGGACTCGCTAAGAATAATAATGGCTAGAGAAATTCGTTCCGGAGACCGGATAGCGTAATGCATTATATATACATATATATGTGAGTGTCCCTAAGAATGTTGTCTCAAACGCAACCACCAGGAATTATTATTATTATTATTATTATTATTATTATTATTATTATTATTATTATTTTTATTGTTATTATCAGCTTTTTAATGGGTCTCGAAGCTTATAGTTTTGATTCGATTAGCTATTTAACAAGTTGCATTTTCAAGCTTAACCTTCTTCCTAATCCCCTCTCATCAATACCTTTCGAAACTGCTAAATATTAGAATTGAAACTTCGAACTTCTCTTCGTTACACTTCTATTTCCATAAACACTGTCTGTTAGGTTGGATTTCTACAGAAACTATCAACATTCTGCTTGTGTTTTCTGTTTTGATACTAAATACTAAATACCCAAGTCTTTTGATATATATAATCGTGCAAAAATCATAATTTTAACCCCCACAGTTTTCGGATAGGAAATTTTTCAACAAACTCTAAGATCTGGAAAATTAGTTTTTCTGTAAAGTGCGTTGAAGATGAAAATAGAATGCGTCAATTAATCTAAGGGATTCATAATACTTTCAGCCCAAAATGTTTATAACCGATAATGGCTTTGGTTTTGAACACTTTCAATTAGTTGCACTCTTTCTAGCGTAGAATTACATTGGGTTCAGTACTGAAAAAAAGTAATTTCCTTCAAGTATTATTATGCTTTATTGAAAAGTTATCTTTCGATGTTTTTAATATAATAGGCTTTCCGACTTTGAGTTATTAATTTTACAGATTTCGATAAAGGATCCATTGATTACATTTATCGACTTCATTCTTCTATCTAAGGAACTCGAGAGAATTTTTTTTACAATATAGGTGTAGATTCCCATACGCTTCAGCTTGGATGATCAATACTAGGAAAGTTATTAATCATTTATAATTTTATCCACAGTGCAAAGATTTACTTTTAGTTTTAATAAGTTATTTCGGACCGAGAGTGAAATGGCGAAAGCTGGTGTTAAACAGACTTGAAATGCTGGTGTTCATTTTTATTGAATGATTTAAAAGATTTACCCCCGTTACTGTCTGAAAATTAAAAGCTTAACTCAAAGACGAAATCGGTATCTTTTAATGTCTCTGTGAATTTTTTGTGATTATTTAATATTCAGTTTCGAAAAGTAAAGGCAGTGCAATACAGTAATTATAGACCTTTTACTGAGCAAGCTATTTTCTTTCAAGTTTTTTATTTCAAATTTTTGCCTATTGATTTGATCATTATCCAATAAGCAAATCCTAAGATATCACATATTTACTTACTTTTACTTTTAGGGGTTTATTTCTCGCCCTCCATCAGACACTAAGAGTCTGTTCAGGCGGACCTTGTTGTGTGAAAATAATTTCTTTCCAGTTAATATTTTGCTCTGTATCTTTTCAGTTATTCGCTAGCATTTGTATTCAGGCTTAATAGTTTTCAGATCACTATTATAACACTTTCCAAAGAGATAAGTCTTAAGGTTTTTCTTGAAAGCTGCCACATTTTTGCTATTCTTGACATCAAGTGGAAGGTCGTTGAAGGTCGCATAACTAAAAGCATTTTGAACGCAAACTAAGATTTTTAAATCTATCCTGTCTGTGATTATACTGTCTCCACAAGTAGACCGCTATTAAAAGTAATTGTTTCCAAAGGGAAGCATGGCAGCCTACGTCCCCATTGATTCCAAACCACAAATTCCTTTAAATTTGCCAGCGTCGTCCGACCAAATTTCCCTTTTCAGCGAGTTATTAGCGAGCCGCATTCAACCGCACGCCGAAGGCGGCCTCGTCGCTTGTCACCCAATCAGGAAGCTCATAATTACATTTTGAGCCAATCGGATTCAATTATTGTCTGGCCGTCTATTGGGTCGTCGACTACGGCGCCACAACACGGAAACGTGTAAGCTATTTGACTCCGGCCCGCGCACCCTCGGCTCGGATTTAAGACCGCTTTCATCAAAGGCTGCTTTTATTGGGCGTCCGTAGCCTTCACAATGAAATGAACCTCGAGACACGCTTCTCATTCCACTCATTATTCAAGTATCGCTGGTGTGTAATCAGGTTTGGTGGTAACAAGGCTATTGACTTTTCAAGAGTGGAGAGGTGATGAGGAATGGGGGAACATGCTTTAGAAGAGCCATGTCTGGTCTTGGAGATAGTTTCAATCATTTCTTTTTTATGTCCTTGTGGTAGGGATCGGGGTGTTCATCCACAACTATAATGAACTTGAAGCATGGTGTTATTGATTGACACACAAACACAAGGTGGATTTTTTTTTATTTGTTCTTTCAGTTTATGCACTCACCCCTGCCAAAAAAACAACCCTTTTCATTATCATAATCACAACCTTAGTATTGGCATTATTTACAAAATAAGAAAATTCCTTTGAAGTGAAGATCTACATGTGTTTTGTGAAGGAGTAACCCGATAGTTCCCCTGAAATAACAAACGTTGATCTACCCTAGGCTACTTCCCCTTCCCTTCGTGGTTTGCTCCTTTCTTCCTCTACTGTATACTCCCCTTCTTTTCCAGAAGTCCCTCCTCATAATCCTTCAATTTACCTTGTACTAATCATGAGATTATTTGCCATGAATATTTCATCATCTGATTAATCGAAGTCCATCTGTGAGTTCTCGTTTTTGGTGTGTGCATGTATGTGTGTATGCAAACATACATACTGAAGAATTTTTCAAGATTTATTCTGTGCATATTGCTGAATAAACGGAAGAATAACTGTTATTTAGGCTTAAGTCCAATCAGTAATTACCCTTTAATTGTAAGGAAGATCCTCCTATAGAATGTCTTGTCTTGTGTATGTGATATATAATAGTTTTTCATTATCATTCTGTGTTATTCTAAAAATAACCTCTCGTTGTATTTATTCAGCCTAGAATATTTTTATTCGACATGTACCAAAGACTAAGGGTGGCTCTAGCCACCTCTTCCCCAACCCCTCCTGACAGATCTCTCCTGCACCTCCCCTCTCCTGCAGGGTCCCTCCCCTCCCTTTGGCATCCCCTTCAACTATCTTCTCCCTTCTGTAGTGGATAGGGCGAAGGCCACGCGCAAGGCTTTCCAGCTGAACTTCGTCTCGTTTCGTTGTTGTTGGACCTATAAGCCTTTGTTCCTCATGCCAATGCACTGAACAGCCTTGAGCTTCTCTATAGTTTATGTATTTTTTCTCTGTCTATAAATAGCTTTCACGCGAAAAGTATGAGAATGCTACATACTTTAAAATTTCCTTCGCTGAGGGAAACGTTTTGTGGAAACGATTGAGAAAAGCGAACGAAACGCGCTGAGAAGTTGGCTTTCCATTTCGATTCTCAAGCCCCCTCTAATGGAGTTATGAGATTAGTTACAAAACGTGTCAACAGATGTCACCTCAATCAGCGCCATTCGAGGTTACCTACGGAGGCAATTGGGCGACCGACACCCGCCGAAGCCTGTCAAATGAATAAGTTTTTTGCGATTTTTTTTCTTTAACATCGTGAGAAGCTTCGTTGTTAATTGCACTATTTTCCATATTCCTTTTGCGTTATTTTGTTTGTTAGAAGGGATATGTTTGTTGTTGCTGTGGAAGTTTGATATATTTTTGTCTACATTACAGATAATACGAAATCATTAATTACCAGGTTCTGAATATGAGCATCCTAGTTTTTCAACATATTTTCTCTGGATACAAGATGTAGGGTTTTTAATTGTCAGCATTGGCCTCAAATTTACTTTAGAAATTTAATTCTATTTGAACCTTTTTGATACTTTTGATTATACTTGTGTATCAGTGTTATTTTATTCTTGCAAGTGACTAAGCATTTGTCTTAAGATTGTGAAATAGTTTTGCAGGTCATGAACATAATAAATGTATCATGTGAAGTAACTTGGATCCCGCCATTTATCATACAGTAGAAAGTGTAGTTATAAAGCAGATACTCTATTTAAACAAATGCCAGTATCACTTTTCACAAAAACAAATAACTTTTACGATAACAAAAATTGGAATGATAAATTTCACG
>NC_090761.1:46433826-46441326 GCF_036898095.1 Palaemon carinicauda
GAATGTGACGCAAACTATTGAGGGGAAGGATGTCAGGGCGGTCTGCCCGGTTTTGTTTACTTGTTTATTCTTGGCTTATGAAAATGTTATAGATTTAGATTGTATTTCATGGGTTACTTTTGTTTGTTTGGTATTTACAGATTATACAGTTTTCAATCTGGGTAGTTAACGCATCAGTTGGTATTCTGAAATTCTTTGGAAGTATTCATTTTGGAAAATCTATCTTGAAAATTTTCAAACAAACTTTGAAAAAGTTTTCTAATAGTTTTGTTTCAAAAATTTTAATTGTCAATATTGTTATTCATATAAGATATGAATATTATCTGGATTTTTAGGATATGAAATATAAGAATAAAATTAATCCTGGGAGGATTTCAAAATTAAGACAAAATGACAAAGGGAAATAGATTAATAGCTTTCAAATAATTGACTCTTCATATCTTTTGTTAAGTACTGAAAGGCAATTCAGTATTAGCAATACGCATTTATCTGAATAGCCCATGCAATTATACAATTACTATTAGCTCTATGGATTTCATAATTTAATTACCTGAATTGCAAAAAGACTAAATTGTACTTAATTGTTCCCTTTACTTTTAACAGTATATTAACCAGTGAACACTTAATGCTTATAACTAGTAGATGAATTAAGGATGATGCTTGTTCGATTTAAGGGTAGTTTGCTGTTAGATGAGAGAGAGAGAGAGAGAGAGAGAGAGAGAGAGAGAGAGAGTAGCTCTGTTTCATCATTGCATATTGATAACGAACCTATCTGGAATAGATGTTCTGTTCAATGATGATTCTCTTGACTTCATATTGTAACATTTTGAATGTGTTATGAAAATATGTTGAATAAAATATGAAGAGATTGGTTGCATATTAATCATCATCACTATAGATACGTATGGATTGGCAAGAGGAAAAGATAAAAAGATTTTATTGTTCAAGTTTGGCCACCGTTTACTGAAAAGATAGTAAAAGTTCGGATATTATTTGGAACTAATTTTCATATTTCCAGAGCGCTCTCATCCTGACCTATCTTTTGCTCCCTGCCTTCTCTTACTCACTCCTCCCCTGTCTCCCTCCTACCCCCATTCCCCATTCATCCTCTGTCCCTTTCCCTCGTGTCCATATTACCGCTGCTGATAGCGGCTTTTCCATCTCTGGGTTATATACATATGTGACTGCTACTTCCCTTAAGACAGATGAATGCAATATGAAGGGTATCTCCCCTGGGGGAGTTCCAGGAGACGCGCATAAGGCACTTATTTGTAGGGACGACCAGTTGCTTTTGAGAGAGAGAGAGAGAGAGAGAGAGAGAGAGAGAGAGAGGAGAGAGAGAGAGAGAGAGAGAGAGAGAGAGAATATGGATAAGATTTATGCCTATATTGTACACTGAGCAAATTTTTGCTGGTGTAGGTAGACTCAGGGTAACCTGATATTAGGTTCTAAAATTAGTTTTTATATCAAATTAGTGGATGTGACCGTCAAAAATGACAGCATAAATATTTAGATATGTACACACGCACTCTCATCTACCTCTGACCAGGGTATGACCTCTCTCTCTCTCTCTCTCTCTCTCGTCTCTCTCTCTCTCTCTCTCTCCTCTCTCTCTCTCTCTCTCTCTCTCTCTCTCTCAAGACAGGGAGAGCTGTGCGTCACCGGAAGTAAATAGATGATATATATATATATATATATATATATATCATATGTGTGTATGTATATATATATGTATATATGTATGTATGTATGTGTATATATATATGTAAATAAACAAATAAATAAATAAATAAACCAGACACACCCATTATTGCATAGAGGAGATGTTATTCATTTATATTTATGGTTTCTTTATTTAGGTGGTAAGTTAGTCATGAATTAATATTAATACAACGGCGTCATCCAGTTATCAAAACAGCAGCTGAAGACTTGAGATAACACATACGTATTTCCGGTGAATAACTCTGGAAACTTATATTAATATTTATATAAAAGTAGAATTTTCTTTATTCACATCCTGAATGTTTCTTTTTATCTCTATCATAGTAATATGGTAGGAAAGCTATGTATATGTATATATATATATATATATATATATATATATATATATATATATATATATATTTATATATTCATGTAAATACACTAGTCATTTTTAATTTGTATATATATTTATATATAAATGTGCGTGATGGCTTGTCTAATAATAAACATAATCAGCATAATACAGTATAATATATTTATATGTGTATATCTATGCATATATATATACACGTATATAATGTACATGTTTTATACATACACACATTTTTGGATGGTAGAGATATCGTTGTAAGTTGGCGAAAGTTTTGATATGTACGTAGCCATATAAGGCTGTTCCATCTTTTTGTTTCGATGGAGAGATAGAGATAGGCAGTTGTAATTGGTTTAGAATAAGCCAGTTCTTTCTGGTATAGGCACTCGCTCTTTTAGCAGCCTGTAATTGATGATGTAATATGGAATAAGAAAAGGTTAGATTTTTATAAAAAAAAAATAGAGGTCAGTGGTGTTTTAAACCCTTTTGAACATTAAGGTACATATCTGGAAGAGCAAGATCGATAGCAGTCCTGACATGTCTGAGTGTTAGGAAAGGTTTAGATAAAAAAAATAAACTTTCGAACATAGAGAGAGAGAGAGAGAGAGAGAGAGAGAGAGAGAGAGAGAGAGAGAGAGAGAGAGAAATAAAATCATTACTTCGTTAAAAATCTCTTATCTAGTTTGTCGGAGGAAAAGTGTTTTAAAGATTCTCTACATCACAGTTGAAACTGAATGTATTGGCATTTCATTATCAATATTATTTCCAGAACTCCCAACTCTTCTAAATATCATGTGATAAAGGAAGAGGAAACCCTGTCAGAAAAAGACAAAATAGCCCATAAAGAGGCTTTCGGGAAGCTAGTTTGCATATAAGTGCAAATGCTTTGGAGAGAAACATGGCATGCCCCCCCCCCCCTCTTCCCTTCTCTCATCCCCTTCCCAATCTCTTCGTGTCGATCTCCTCTCCATTAAAGAAAAACTGTTTAGTGAAGGAGAAAATAAAAATACTTTTATGGTTAACCCGGGCCCTTTTTTTAAACGGCGCTTAACAAGCATTACAAATCAATTTTTACCTCTTGCACCTCCGATAAGTGACATTTGACTGGTTGTTGTGGAACCATTGTGGTGCTTTGTATTGGCAATCCTCGATTGCTCTTCTCAGCATGTAGTGAAAACCGTAAACATCTGGAGAGAAAAACTTCGGTTGGAACGAGGAAGCGAAGTATGCTGGGAAATTGAAATAAAAATACACAACCCGAGAAGGAAAAATAGCGAGATTTCAAAGAACCAAAGAGAATGAGACGCAAAAATTCTCTGTGAAGTGATCCCTTGCTTGACCTCTGGGCTCCTCGGGGGCTTACTTCACCTTGCGCCGTCCATTGTAACAATCCAGGTTCATTTTAGGGGGTCCAGATCCAACATGTGTAACTGTCACTTGCAAATTTTTCACGTCCGGTTTTTGTGTACCTCTCCCTCATACTCGGGCCAGCCAACCCACCCACCCACCCTCTGATAGCAACATCTTCAGCGCAAATGCATTAGGAGACGTTGTCGCGAAAATTTGGTGACGATGGAGAAAACCTGGCGTGAAGGTGAGAAATCTGTTGAAGGGATAACGTGGGAAAACTTTATATTGTCTTTTTGAAAACTAAAAGCATTCTCTCTCTCTCTCTCTCTCTCTCTCTCTCTCTCTCTCTCTCTCTCTCTCTGCTTGAACAAGACTTAACTAATGTATACGATTTTCAAATGCGATCAGATTTTGATGAGATTATTGACAAAATCTGCTCAAAATCCTTGTTTTTGTCATAAGCATAGAATGAAACTGAGACTATGATCAGCAGCTTAGCGTTTCAGGAGAAAAAAATCAAACCTTTCACATACTCACAATGTATAAACAAATTAATCAATATATTTGGTTACACATTATAGATACGCATATACAGTACATGGTGCATGTATATATTTAAAAATGTGCAAATAACACTTTTTTTTTTTTTCCCTTTGATAGATACATTAGTACGCTTGCCCTTGTACACATTAAAAGACAATTTTTATTTCCAACGATGAAGCCAGAATGTAGTGTGTTTGGTGGGATTACTCCTGTCATCAGATAACTTTAAGCTCGTTAGGAACTCCAATAACCATAGAAGAAATCCGACCTCTTATATATCATTCCTTCCCCTCCTTATTGGTGGTGAAAAGGGGGCACGATCATTTGGGGTCATAATTCGCAAGTTATGAATGCTGTTAACTGCCGTGACGAGTGCAATTACACAAAGGGGACCACGAGGGGATAGTTAGGAGTAATTTCGGCAGTCCCACCTTCCCTCCCTGGAAAGGATTAGAAGGCGCCTTTACAGTCATCCGGCGGTACAAAGGATTTGAGATTTCGGGTTATGTCGTATCCACTCGAATTGGAACAGGGAATGGAAGGCACAACTAAAGGTTAGAAGTGTCGGGTTTCATTTTTAATTTCTTCGGAAGAGATTCTCATTAGAACTTTGGTTGGACATGGTACTCAATAACAGCACTTCCACATTAAATAGCTTAAACTCATGGGCCGAAGCAGGACTCGATCTGCCCTCCATACAATAGCTAGTGCGTTAACTAACCTTGAGTTTAGGGAAAAGTGGAACAAAATGAATGGTATAGGAAGAAAGTCTGATTGTTTGGAATGATGCGCAGACAAGCGAATTGGATAGTTGAAAGAAAAAATTTAATATTTGAAAATAAGATGTTGAAAATATGGGAAGATGCAAGGTTGTAAATAAAACAGTTTGAGATAAAGGAAGCATGTCATGAGGAAACCTTAAAAAAAAGCTTGGGCCAGCAACTGCATCCCTAAATCCCACCTGTTAACTGCTTCTCAGCCTGTTTATATACAGTATATGATATTCCTTTCCTAGTGGGGATACCTTTACATATTGAAGCGGTACTACCAGAGCCACCCATACCAGGTTGGTTTGTTGTGAGCGATCAGACACAAGTCTCTCACATCACCAATATGTAGTTGGCTTTTGCGGTGGTGTAAACTGGTCAAACCCCAGGCATGAATAAGGACATATGGGGTCTTTGTCCTGCAGTACACTTTCATTTGCAGTATCTGTGAATCGATCCATGTATGCTGGCAATTGGTACTAGCAATCTCATCCTTATGGACTTGAGAAATCGGTCAATGTATAACAAACTTTGTAAATAATGTACTACACCAATTTCCAATTAGCCCTCATGAGTTTCACGGAGAAAGGAACACTGATAAGGGTTTGCAATTATTTTTGGTTTTGTCCACCTGGTAAAAATGGCTTATTTTCAATTTGAATAAGAAATGCATAACATTAAAAAACCGAACTTCGAAGAAAGTAAAAATGATGGCGATTTCGCTGTTTATCCGTTCTAGGCGTGTTTTATGATTATTTATTTATAATTATTCATAGCGGTTACCGGATGAGAATGGCTTAGATTTTAGTCTTCAGGGAACTCTACGTCAAGAAGTGTTCATAATGAACCTAATGACAGTTGCCCTATTTCTGCTACTGGAACTGACCCTGTAAAACTGAAACGGTAAAAGCAAGCAATCATTGTGCTGAGACTTTTATTTGTATGTTTGTGTAAAACAACGGGACCTTTTATTCACTATCATTGTGATAGCTCTCTCTCTCTCTCTCTCTCTCTCTCTCTCTCTCTCTCTCTCTCTCTGATGTTAAGTGTGCGAGTGCCTATGAAAGTGCGTTCTAGCACATTCTTTTTAGTAAATTTACGTCAAGCATCTTTGCAGTGAAAATTAATATCAATATGTTTTCTCCAGTTTACTTTTTATGGAGTCCAATTTTATAACTATCATTCTATTTTTTATCATTAAAGACCTGGAGACTAATATTGCTTTCCTAGTTTTATATCCATTTTTTATTGTCCTCGAGACATTCTAGACAACACATGGTTCAGTAACACCCTTTATGCATTGGTCCAAGGTACTTATTTTCATGTCCCATTTAAGCATATGATAATGCCACCTTCGTTAAATTATTTATTTTGGGCCTCTTGAAATTAAGTGTAATTGCATGTTGATCCAAAGTTGTGAGTTTTTGTAATGTTTGACAAAAATGTGCCATTTAAGAAAGATCGAAGCGAGAATATCCTCCCGGATTAGCTTTTAGCCGATGCAAAAAATAGTGTATTATCGACCACTATTTAAAACCAATGATATTCGCATGTCCGCTCTATAATTGAAAAAATAAAATAGTGGAGGAAAAGACTGCACATTTGAAGTGAATGATATGCAGAATTGTTCAATTTCGTTTACCCACGAGTAACTACACTTGAACCAATAAGTGTCCTGTAAATCGTAGGCAGCTTCCCCGGGAAGTACATACTCATACTTTATCTAAAGAATACATGGTCTCCACGAAGTAGCCTTTATCAAGAAAATACTACTGGTTATTCTTAAGCTCAAGATACTGAGGATTGTATAGGTTCAGTACTGAAATGCATGGACGTTATTTTGTGGGCCTAAGGTAGAAGAGTTGAATAGAATGCAGGAAATTATTCTCGTTATTTATCAATATCATTTGATTATATTAAGAAGAAGGAAAAAAGAGATATACCATAATTGTCTCTAAAAATTGGATAATTGTGTAAAATGGAAGAGCTTATGCCTTTGAGACACCAGTAGACAGTGAACAGGGCAAACGTTGTCCATTTAAATACAGCTGAAATAAATCCTTCAAAAAATTGACATGTTAACGATGTTGCTTTGGGCATGAAGTTTGACTAACAAGACTTGAGATAGGCCCTGCCAAGTTTAATGAATGCATCAAAGCAAAATATTAGTATACACAAAGTTCATGAGGGCGAAGGATTACAAATGAATAAGGTTGGTTAGAAGAAACTCCATTTCTTACCTTCTGGAAGCCATACCGATAAACAGTTAGGCTTATGAAATTCCAAAATGTAAACGTATATTTTTACTCCATATAGTTTAACTAAAGTAAACGAGGATAGAAAGAAAGATTTTAGTGTCCCTCCAAGATAGAAAGTTTATTCATATTGTACCAGATTAGTATGGCTGAGTACAAGGTGAGGTTATTCGCAAATCCTCAAAATCAAGGATCCTATCAATCCTCGAGATTTTTTCATCATCGAATAAAGACACTTACAAGGAACTTGGTCCACAGATTTTCTAACCTGCATAGAACTCACATGATTGACGTTAACCGGAAGTAAACCCATTTGTAGATAAACTGGAGAACATGCTAAGTCAAAAAAAAAAAAAAAAAAAAAAAAAAGTCTTACCGCCAGGAAGTGTCATCTTTCATGAGGAAGAGGTTATAGTAAGAGACATTTCTCCTTATCTACTTCCACGTTCGTCCAAAAACTTGAGGATCAAGGATGACTGTATATGCATATATATATACAAATATAAACATT
>NC_090761.1:46451326-46573826 GCF_036898095.1 Palaemon carinicauda
AGTTGTTCTTTAATGAAGTCACGGTGGAATAGACCATTTTCCTATACTAGCTAGGTTTAGATTTTTTTTATTACAATAGGTACTATGTATTGTTTATTACATGCATATGAACAAAAACTTTATATATTTTGAAGTCGTCATGGTATTGCAGATTAAGTTCAAGAGCTCTTAGCCTATTTGATTGGAGTATTTTTGCCACTGTTTATGGAACCTGGTGCAATTCTGGTGCTACATTTTTTGTCTATGTGAAATAATGTCCTCCAAACTCAGTTCTGAAGTAAATATTCTTTTTCAGTGCCTAGAATTTAAATCAATTTTGTTTGCGGCACCTTATTTAATCTGATACTTATTAGTAATGCTAATTTTACTTTATAACTATTTTTTTGTAATGTGCCTGTTTATAATTATTTTATTATTGCCACAACCAAAGCCGCTTTGTGATTTTGCTATAATAGTATGTGCTCGTAAATGAAAAATAATGTCTCCTATTATAGGACTAATTTTATTCATTCAGTACACAAATGGGGCAAATTTCATCCAATTTTTATGACTTTAGTTTGTTCAAAAATGTTATTGAGACATTGTCAATGACGTTTCCTTAACCGCTTTACAGGCTACATTATATTTTTGGCGATTGTATTCCTGTATAGCATGACCAGCTATATACCTTTTTATGCCTATTCAGTTAGGTTTTACATGTATGTGTAGGCAAAGGAAAAATATGCCGTAACCAGAGAGAGGGATGCAATGTGGTACTGTTTAGCCAGTCAAAGGACCCAATAATTCTCTAGTGGTAGTATCTCAACGGGTTGCTGGTGTCCTGGCCCACCGACTACCTATGTAGCTTGTTATATAATCTTGGGACCGCAAATTTGAGCTCTGGAACTAGACCAGTATCTCAAAAAATCGGTAAATGACTTATTTCATTCGATATATTATAGTTCTTGGTAAGCATCATTTTCAAGAGCTGCTCCCTTGTTTAGCCAGTGATACCAACTTTTTTCCGGTTACTCTTTTCTTCTGACTTTCCCTTATGATGGTTTAACAACTTTAACTGAATATGCATTTGTCATGTTATGGCGTGAACAGTTACTCTTAATCTTCTTGCCGTATCAACTTAAAAAAGGTCATTTCGTTAATTTTACATAACGCTTCAAGTCCATTGCCTTAGTTTTACAAACACTTGAAGTCAATTCTCCTAATCAGATTCTCGCTTTTTTTCATTACAGAAGACTTTTGTTTACAGGTACAGGAATGTTTTGAGAGACCACAGTGAAATGGGTCCCATTTTTAATACAAAGCTGAAGGAAGGTTAAAAGTCTGGAGATGACATGTGATCTGCACTATATTCCTTTTGTTCTATATAGCCATTAACTCCTTGCTTATTCAACTAGGTCGAGATGACGGGAAGCAGTGTTTTTGACTACATCCATCAACAAGACCACCAGGAATTGGCTGACCAATTAGGTCTGACTCTCGCAACAGGGCAGCCTTTACCCTCACCTTCCTCTCTCGGGTCAGAGGAAGGACAAGCAGGGTCACAGGGCACCATGAACCCTGACGGTAAGCTTCCATGTAAGTACACTAACCGTATTAACACAACACTCACTTGTCATGGTGGCGGGTTGATCGATAAAAAAGGACGTGTACTAGTTCGAAAGAAAACGGGATCAAGAAATGCGAGGAAAACGGGCAAAGTGATACTCGACCTTTCTTTTGCTTATTTGGTTGGTATTACTTTTGACCTTTTCCCGTTGCATATGCATGAAGAGAAAGAGCTGTCAATCCGTTTTCATGTAATCTTTTGCCAGTATACTGTGTTCTGTGCAGTACTGTTTATCATGTAAGGCTCATTATTGATTACTAATTGTTATACTAAAATATTAATACCTGTACATTATGGAAGGGCAATCATATAGGTCAGAAGAAAGCAAATGGTGATGATATACCATTATGATGTTCTATAAGTAATGGTGGTAGTGAGTGTCGCCATATACGGTTGGGATGCAATTGTTTTCTTTAGTCTGAAAACATCGTATCTAATTGTAAATTGTCTTGATTTTCTATTTTTGCATGCATATGTTGTCTATATAATGTACTTTTCGCTTCCGATATTTTTAATTTTTTTTTCTAATAAAAAGTCAATTAATAGCTCTTGAAAAATAGTAATTTGATTATTTTTTAGTGTTTTATTCATAGTTTTACTTTATAATTTTTAAATGAAAAAAACACAACTCTCCTCTTTCCTTTGAAATATTGAGACTGCTCCAATCAAGTTGAAATTCCAATCATAGAAACAGGCATGAAATACGAGTTGTTTTTTTCGCACGATGTTCAATCTGGTGAGGAAATATGTTTTCTTTTCTTACACCGCACTGTATGCATACCAATGCCAAGAAGTATTATGTAGATACAACTTTTTTTGGAATGAAGAAATACTGTTTGCATTATTCTTTCAGTGGCTGGCTTTTTGTATTGGAATGTTTCAGAACCAGTTGGAATTTTATTAGTTTTTCACATCTGATTACTTATTTTACAGAAAATTAGAGGTTCCCTATTCAGATTAGTATCGGTTTAAGAAATTATTTGACAAACTCTTTAATACCATAAAAATGTAGTGTGGGAATAGTAAAATGTATTCAAAGAAAAGCCTGAATAAAGGCCAACCAGCAAGGATTCGCCGCATGTCTAAAGTTAATATTTTTTTATCGTGATTTTTTGTGTTATATGTTACAAGTTCTGTAAGAACCAAGCAATTTTTTTAAGCATGCTTGTTCTCTGGAAACATAAGTATATATTTTTTTCACAGCAGTATCTCCTCCAGTGATGACTGCAAGGGAAAAGTTAAAGTACCGTTGCCATACCAATAATTCATTTCCCGTTATTGAATCAATGTGTAGTATAACTTTCACAAATCTACAACATTTGCCTCTCTATATAAAGAAGGATTTACCAGCACAAAATTGACCCCCAACCCTATTCATACATTAGCTATTCACATTTGTCAGTTTTCATCGACACTAGCCTTTTTATAAACTATTACACACGTTTACCCATTTGTCACATAATTTTTATGCTGTATATACTGTTGTAGTTTTAACCTTGTTTTTTTCGCACTCAGTCCCCAGTACACACGTAACATAAAGGAGCGTTAGCTCGACAGTGGAGTAACTAGGTTTAGTAGACACCACAGGCACAAATGTTTTCTTGAGTGGCCCATCTGGCGGCCATCCTTTCAACTTACATTTCAAGGATAAAGAATACAGATCAAATAACTTTGTTAGTGATCATAGCGACATGTTTTAGCTTTGCCTAGATAATGTGTGTAGATATTTAAACAAGAAGATTTATTGCATAAAGCAGACTAAATGTCAACTGACATGTCTAATACAGTAGATGTATATTCAACAAGAAATTCAATTGAAAAATAATGTTTATGAAACTGAAATGCCATGAGTCAATCTTGAGGGCCTTCTAAGGATACAGCCTGAGAGGGGTGGGGTCTTATGGCCCCATAGCTACGCCACTGTAGCTCGGCAATCTCTACCTTACACTAACATTTAACTTAGTCTCTTCCATCACCTATTCTGTGACCTTTCTATTCTGTATTCTTACCATATTCCATTATAAATACAGTACTGCCAAATGATGTAGTTCATGAATCAATTCATTCCGTTCTTCATCTTTCAAATATCCAAGTACCCTCATTTTTGCTCACATTTACTCTCCAACTATATTAGTCACTGCCATTACTACTTACTATCCCCAATTAACACACTGTACTTTGAAAGTAACTATTTATCACCTTATTCAAAACTTTTCCCCACACCTTTGCCCATACATCCAGCTTAAAGATATTGAACAGCAACGGAGACTTAACACACGTTTGATGTTGAATTTGTTAGTGGGAGCGGCTGATTTAATTTTTAAATGGGTCTTACACACTTCACTCTCATTATAAAAACTATATCGGCAAAATCGCATTAATTCTATCACTAGGCTACCCAAAGGTTTCTAGAGGTTGGCGAATGTTATCTGTATTACTGATAGTTTTTTTCCCCAAACTAAAACTTTTCCCATTACTGGGAGTCAAAAATTAATGTTTTAATAGATTAATTATGAATATTTTAATCTAATTATTTTTTTGTCTCTGAACTTTGGTGTTAACGGAATAGTGGCGACGTGTATGGCTGTCACCAGTACCTCTCCACACAAAGGCTACGACCGCGCCTTCTGCATCAGGATGAAGTCAACGTTAACGAAGAGAGGCTGCCACTTCAAGAGTTCGGGATACAGAGTGAGTTACAGGGTGAGGGCACTCGATGGGTGAGTTCCAAAGGGCAAAGAGGGAGAGCGGAGAGTTTCTGAACTGTTTTGGTGGGATAGTTTGTTTCTTTTACTTTGGGGTCCTTTTTGTGAAGTGGGTAATGAGTTTTCTTGGGGAGTGAAATAATAATTGCCAAATTATAGCGGAATGTAGTAGTGTAATACTGCACTGTACATTATTCTGTATGAAACAATTTTATAGTTGTAAGAATTGACATAAATGTAAATGTGTCTCTAAATAACTTGACAGGAAGTTATTTTTGCAAAAATAGACTTGGGTTTTATGTGTTGACTTCATTATCCTAGAAAATGCAATCTAGTTTGCCTTACTTGAACAAATAAAAACAAAATCTAGATAATGGGAATCTTGGAGTGGAAATTCTACTACTGGTTTTATTTTGGACATTGAAAACATATCGAGCCTTTTATTTTTTTTTTTTTATTTTAGGACATTGAAAACATATCGAACCTTTTTTTTTATTTTAATAATTTAAGAAATGAAAATTCTTTTTCATCAAAATTTTAGATTGTGGTCTATATGTAAAATATAGCATATTGAACATTGGTGTATTATATTCTATATATTCAGTAAACCAGTGTTAATTTCTTACAATTTTTTTATATCATGTGAACTATTACTGTTATATGCTGCCTTATTACTCTTAAATTATATGACCATTATTTTTTACTAACAAACAAAATCACAGCTTGATGTACACATTAATTCTTGTTGTGTTTTAGGTGGTGTTGATACTAGGACACCTGCGACCTCAGTATGTCTTCAGTCACTCGAGAAAAAACGCACCTACCCTTATGGGTTTGGTTGCCCTGGCCATAGCACTTCCTCCTCCTTCAGTCCACGAAGTTAGATTAGAGTCTGATATGTTTGTCACCAGGATAACGTTCGACTTCAGAATAGCTCACTGTGAGCCCAAGTAAGTACAAATGAAAAGCTTCTGATATTCTAATCTCTGTGGCCCCAGCTGATATCCCTCCACTGGATACTTGGAGCTTAAAGATTTTCTCATTCTCACAGCTGATGCATAAATGTTGTTCAAAGAATTTGGAGATAACATTATATATTTTGTAAATTATTATAACCTTTTGCTCTTTCATGTGGCCTAAAGTCTTAATAGAAAAAAAAAAATCTGTTGACTGCCCATAATGTTTTATCCTTCGTTCATTTGTTGAGTGAAAGGTCTGTTAATATTGCTCATATCATGAGCAATGTACTGGTGAATATTTTTCTTTTTGATAGGAAACATTTAATAACCAGGGGAAAATTTGCCGTGATACTGTAGGTTATGATTGGTGATTTTAATTACAACAATTTAAGAAAATAATTCGGATCTGGAGGCATGGCATGTCTTGTGCTGTATGTACTCTTCCTATGCCATTGTTATTACTAATCCCTATACTGTGATACATAGCATAAACTGGCTAATGACTCTTATACATTTAAAGTTAAGTATTACCTGTGTGTCAGACAAGTTGCTATGATTGGAATTTAAGTACAGTGCCATAATCTTTTGGGGAAGGGGCCTAGAGTTGTGGTGGTATGAGGGGAGATGGCGGTTGCAGTATTTCATATTATGGTACAATCCTGTACAGTTTTGCTCTTCAGTTTTATGAATTACAATCGTCATTTGACCAAACTAGTGGTTTGTTCATTAAATATTTTTGTTTTAAGTTCAAAATCAGATATTTACAAAATTTCTCATGCTTGGCGGCATTTTTTTAGCTGAAAGTTTTACATTGTTAAGGTGGTAATTTGATCAAAACTGGCTATTTACCTTCGCCAACTTTGTTGTGAAGGTTATGCTTTGATAGGCGTGTATTTATATATTTGTTTGTATGTCTGTGTATGTGATACGCATGACTCAAAAACTATAAAACCGAATCTCATGAAATTTGGTGGGATGACTGGTCATGATTCAAGGATAATTTTATTATATTTTGGGAGTGATTGGGTCAAAAGTCAAGGTAAGGTCACAAAAAGATAAAAAACATCTTTTTGCCATATCGTTGCTCAATTTTTATCTGATTTGCATTAAAATGAAACAAGTGCCAAAATGTGCATAATTCAATTGCCTATTTTGTGATATACAACAAGATATAGTGATGTCATTACCCTTGTTAGTGGTTGGGGGTCAAAGGTCAATGAACGTGCTGAAAGTGCGCGTTTTGTCATTAAACAGCCATTTTTTTCCGACAAAGTGCCCATTCTAGTTTGTTTTTTATTAAAGATCATAGATATTAACTTTAAACTTTTCATGTATGGACATCTGTATTAATTTTTGTCTCTTTAAAAGCCGCTGTTTGCATTTTCCTTTCAACCAGGGAGTCTGCATTATAATGATAGATTTGTGGGAAATTGTGCTATAATTTTGCAAGAAATACATAGTTATCTTAAGAGTAGCAAAGAGAATGGATTTGTTATCATTTGAGAATGGATTTGCATATTTTAATAATCTTAGCTGAATTATGACTTGAAACTGGTGACACTGTTTAGATTTGGAATAGAAACTATATCATTTGCAGAATTAAAAGTATTTTAAAACTTTTCCACTCACAGAGTTGCAGATTTACTAGACTACACACCAGATGAACTGCAAGGAAGATCTCTGTACTCCCTGTGTCACGGCCAGGATGTTGAGAAATTGCGAAAAACACACGTTGATCGTAAATATCTTTTTCACAAAAGTTTGAGTTGCATATTTCAACTGGATAAGTAATTCAATTGTAACCTTAAAATATCATGATGTAATTGATTTCTTGATAAGAGTGAAATAACATACATGTATTGTATTTTATCGATATCATTATCAGTGCAGTAGTTTACCAGATGAAATTTAACCATGCTTAGAAACTTTGCATTACAATTATCTAGTATTGCAAAATAATGTGAAAACATTGTCTTGATTTCCCAGGTTTTTATGTTAAATATTTCCTGATGTTTTCCAGTAATTGAGAAAGGCCAGGTGATGAGTCCATACTTCCGGTTGCTTAACAAGACTGGAGGCTACACATGGATGCAAACTTGTGCCACTGTTGTCATTAACAACAAAAATGGAGATGAACAAAATATCATTTGTGTCAATTATATCATTAGGTATGGAAGGTAAATTGTTGATGAGCTTTTGGTGTTTTGTTTCAAGGTTTATAAGAAGTGACAAAAATCTTTTCTTATTTTCCTAGAGATAAAGATAATGGTTGGTAGAATGTTGACCATTGCCAATGTCTAATTGCTCCAACCTTTTGCTCTGGGTCTGTTGTTTAGTACCTGTAACGTTTATATTGACAAAATAGTTGTTTTTAAATTTTTGTATGGTGGTTTAGTGTTTATTGCATTTTTGTGTAAAATATCTATACATGATGACTGTACACCAGTCTGAAAGGTTATTCTGATTATCGTTTCAATTACCTCCAAAACATTAAGAAAATTAGATAATTTCCTTTTATTCATTATTTAAAGGTCTTCCAAGTTTTATCAAGATCAGTTACAAAAGTTTTGCGCTATCTCAGTGCATGGGGAAAAATTATCATGACTCTAATCGTAGTGACGAAACCTGATGTAAATGTGAAGTCTGCTGTAATGCAGGATATATTTATTCTTGGAAATTACTGAAAAAAATAATTACAGTACTTGGTATACTGTGTTAAGCGTATTCTTGTTTCATGCATTACTTTGTTACTTGGTGGGATTCTTTTTAAATTGATACAGTTTTAATTTCTGAAAACAAATGCTTGATAACATTAATGATATTTTTTATTTTCTTATCAATAAAAGATAATTGTCTATTCTTCCTAAATGGTTTTGAAAACTCAAGTATTAATCAGATACTGTATGGTGTTTAGTGCATTTTGTGAATGTAATGTGTATTTTCAGCCGCACTCAGTATGACACCTTGGTAATGGACCAAACCCAGCTAGATCCTGCTCTTGCTAATATGAAGAGAGACGATCTTGATTATACTAATCCAGCCACACCCGAACCATCCGGTGAGTACTTGTGACTGTATAAAGAAATGTTAAAACCTAAATCTTAATAAAGTTTGAAATAATCTTATTTTTAAAATAAATTAAATAGACTTTAACAAACATGTTGATGCTGAAAGAAAAGACATTTGCCTTAATTCAATATCTTGAAATTTTTTATTTATATTTTTTTGGGAATATTGTATTGTATAGCATATTGTTGCTCAAACTGCTTAACCCTTTTGTTCATAAGTATTTGTTTAGAATACATAATTACTTATGCTTGCATCGTTCCTTAATGTTTAGAATGATTGTTATCAAGAAAAATTTTCCTTCACAAGTTCCTAGAGGAATATCAATTTACAACACCTAGATGCTGGAATTACAGTGTTGTGGTTATTATTAAATAGTTCAACCAGACTATTTTGTTAACATTCCGAATTCTCATAGTGCTGACATTGAGTTTGTTCTCGTACATGTTTGTGTCTTACCTTGAATCTAGGTACTTGTCAGAGACTTCATTTGGTTGAAATAAGGTAGTCTGTCACGTTTTAGTCCCAAGGTTGAGATGCACACTATATTTGAGGATTAGACCATTTGGGTATCTAAATACTGTATTTATAGACAAGACACTTGGTGACAGTTCTTAGATATTTTATTATAGATTAGTCATTTTACTCAGGTCTGTAATTTAACAGGTGGTTGATAAGATTAAATGTTTTGTTACATTATTAAGTTGCTTATTTCATGAAGTATGCTAAAACAACATTGTTTGCCCTGGTCATAGTAGATTTAGCTTTGGCTACAGTATCAGGAATTTTACTTCTTATCTCAAGGACATAAATTCTTTGAGAAAGTCGCAATATTAACCCAAAAATATCAACTACTGATTTTGATCATTTTGTTGTCAAATTATATGAAAACTCATGTTATATATTATGAAGGGTTTTATTTGTCTAAATGGTTGGTTTGGGGAACTCGGTGGGTGACTGAATAACAATGGTCACCACCAAAGAATCTTGTCTAGTATTAGTAATTGTTTTGCACATAAGAAGAATATCTCTCAAATCTACCATTCTTCCACTGCAAAGATCAGTGGTCTGGCGAAATTAAGTATTTAAACAAAATAACCATGAAATTTACTCTTCCCATATGGGTTGTATCCATGTAGAACAAAAGTAATATGGGCCTTGTCTGAGCTTCCTGTAAGTTATTGGGCTAATTGAGCATTTGCCTCCTTGAAACCTCAGTATAAAGAGGTTCTGTAAAATGTTGTGTATAATTTTCCATACTTATTTGGCACATACATATACCAAGGCACTTCCCCCAATTTTGGGGAGTAGCCGACATCAAGCAAATGAAACAAAAACGAGCTGGTGCTGCTAGGGTGCCACAGCCCACCCTCCCCCGTTATTCACCACAGAAGCAGCTTCATAACGCTGAATCCCCTACTGCTGCTACCTCCGCAGTCATCCAACGCACCGGAGGAAGCAGCAGAGCCTACTGGAACTGCGTCACAATCGCTCCCCATTCATTCCTATTTCTAACACGCTCTCTTGCCTTTCTCACATCTATCCTCCTATCAACCAGAGCTTTCTTCACTCCATCCATCCACCCGAACCTTGGCCTTCCTCTTGTACTTCTCCCATCAACTCTTGCATTCATCACATTCTTTAGCAGACGGCCATATTCCATTCTCTCAACATGGCCAAACCACCTGAACACATTCATATCCACTCTAGCTGCTAACTCATTTCTTACACCTGTTCTCAACCTCACTACTTCATTCCTAACCCTATCTACTCAAGATACACCAGCCATACTCCTTAAACACTTCATCTCAAACACATTCATTTTCTGTCTGTCATTTTCATTCCCCACAACTCCCATCCATACATTACAGTTTGTACAATCACTTTCTCATACAGAATTCTCTTTACATTCATGCCCAACCCTCTATTTTTTACTACTCCCTTAACTGCCCCCAACACATTGCATCCTTCATTCACACTCTAACGTAAATCTGGTTCCACTCCACCATTTGCTGCAACAACAGACCCAAAGTACTTAAACTGACCCACCTCCTCAAGTATCTCTCCATTCAACATGACATTCAACCTCGCACCACCTTCCCTTCCCGTACATCTCATAACCTTACTCTTACCCACATTAACTCTCAACTTCCTTCTCTCACACACCCTTCCAAATTTTGTCACTAATCGGCCAAGCTTCTCTTCCTCGTCTGCAACCAGTACAGTATCATCCGCAAACAACAACTGATTTACCTCCCATTCATGGTCATTCTCGTCTACCAGTTTCAATCCTCGTCCAAGCACTCGAGCATTCACCTCTCTCACCACTCCATCAACATACAAGTTAAACAAACACTGCGACATAACACATCCCTGTCTCGGCCCCACTCTCACCGGAAACCAATCGCTCACTTCATTTCCTATCCCAACACATGCTTCACTACCTTTGTAGAAACTTTTCACTGCTTGCAACAATCTTCCACCAATTCCATATAACCTCATCACATTCCACATTGCTTCCCTATCAACTCTATCATACACTTTCTCCAGATCCATAAATGCACCATACACCTCTTACCTTTTGCTAAATATTTCTCACATATCTGCCTAACTGGAAAAATCTGATTCATACAACCCCTACCTCTTCTAAACCCACTCTGTACTTCTAAGATTGCATTCTCTGTATTATCTTTAATCCTATTAATCAGTACTCTCCCATACACTTTTCCAACTACACTCGACAAACTAATACCCCTTGAATTACAACACTCATGCACATCTCCCTTACCCATATATAGTGGTACAATACACGCACAAACCCAATCTACTGGTACCATTGACAACACAAAACACATTAAACAATCTCACCAACCATTCAAGTACAGTCACACCCCCTTTCTTCAACATCTCAGCTCTCACACCGTCCATACCAGATGCTTTTCCTACTCTCATTTCATCTAGTGCTCTCCTCACTACCTCGCTTGTAATCTCTCTCTCATTCTCATCTCCCATCACTGGCACCTCAACACCTGCAACAGCAATTATATCTGCCTCCCTATTATCCTCAACATTCAGTAAACTTTCAAAATATTCCGCCCACCTTTTCCTTGCCTCCTCTCCTTTTAACAACCTTCCAGATAATGGGGAAAGGAGGCGAAATTAGGAAACATAACATTTAGTAAAGAGCAGTTTGTGTCAAGTATGACTATAATATTAATTTTAATGCCTATATAATTAGTATCTGCAGCAATTAACAGAAAACTAAATGGATTCTTTCAGCTTGAGATTAACCATAAACTGTAGTGCATTGTGCAGCACTGTACATTATTTTATCCACATATTTTACAATTCTAATTACACCAGAAGGAAGTTGTGGTGTTGTGGGTGAAGAGAGTAGCAGTTCTCCAAGATCAACAGCCAACACCACTGGGGGAGGAGGGGGTTCAATAGGTACTCGATCCCCCCCTACAGGCGGACCTACAGAGCAGATATCAACGCCCCTACGAGGTACTCCCAGTGTTCCCTTAGACGGGGCTCAAATTAAAACGGAGGTAATAACATTGTGATTAACCCCAGTATTAACAGATTGGGTGGTGTCGGTGGAGGAATGGGGCTGCACGTCTTTGGTAGGTACAAGCATCGGAAAATGGGGTTGCACGTCACGGGCAGGTACAGATAAGTGAAAGTAAACCAAAAGTTTTTTTTAAATAAGCTTTATAAATGTGACAAAAGAATTCTTTATCTCAATTACAACTGTTTCTCCCATAAATCCTGCAGTAATTGCTGGTACAGGTTTTTAGGTATTGTACCTGCATAATTATTACAGCTGTATTTTCTATGAACCCATATGATTATGATTGAAATGTGTGCAAGGTATTATATAGTTACTGGAATTATGATGTGGGAACAAAGGTTATTTTTCATTACAATTTTTTGAGAAAAACTATGAAAAAATAGAGTACTATAATAGAAATGCATTTACTATATTTACATATGAATTTCTATGGTATAGACAGATATCTGTGATATTTAAACTGTGGTACAGGGAAGTTTTACTTCCAATTTTAAGGTATTAGAAATACTGATAGTCAGGGAATGGTGAATAGAGATAGTTATGGAATGGTGAACTTCTTATAAAAATATTCATCCCTTAAGATATACAGTCATTGAGATAGTAATCTTGGCTTTTACATTTGCTGCTTTAGTTTTGTCTACTTGGACATATCCTTTCAATGTTTTAAACTAATGTGTGATCAGGAAGGTCTGATTTACCTCACCATGAGTAGGCACGAGGCACATGAAATTCATATAGTTTGCAGTTTTCCATTATTTTACTTGTTTCCTGAGAGGATGGTGTATATGGGATATAAAACCTTAGGTTGGGTTTGTTTTACCACAACCATCTATTTTATTTTTTATTAAATAAACATTCTTTAAAGATTTCTCATCTGCAATATATGTCAGTTTTGCGGAGTACTGTACTATTATTTGAAATTGGGATATTGCATAAAGCATATTGCCTTACAGGTGCCCTGACACAAATATAGTAACTAGTATTTTTCTTAAACTCTGACACTTGCACAGTCATATTGTCATAAAAATACAAATGTCACGCACTGATTTACTACCCTTTAGCGATATGAATTTCGCTAAGGATATGCGCCCGGATTGAATTTCCCCACATCTTTCGAGGCCAGAAGCCATAGCTGTGACGTCAGCTCGGCAATACGGGCTGCGGTGGCTGACTTGTTTACAGTGTGCTTGAGCAATCAAAGAGGAAAGCAATGCAGGGCCAAGCTGTTCGTTGGATCACCTAAACAGTCAAAAAAAGAAGTCAAGAACTGGAAGAGTTTGTGTGGGTTTTGGCTGTTCGAATAAAACTGCACAAGATCTAAAACATGGGAAAAAAATCCAAAATTATCAGGGAGGCTAAACAAGTCAAGCAGAAATTGAACACAGTTGTTACAAGTGGACCTGCGTGATTACAAAATAAATATGTTTTATGTCTAGTTGAATACACTAAAGGACTACAGAATGGAGGGGGCGACTAATTTTATTACAATAGTCAATATATCCTTTTCATCACAGTGTGGGGCCTGATCAGATGTTGCTTTTATTGTGATATCAAAGCAGAGACAAAACAATCCAATCAGGCCATTGCTGATAAGACTGAAAGCAGTGCATTTTATTGTCACTTTGTCAAGTTCTTTGAAGAAAAGTAATTTAAAATTAGTTTTTTTCTCATGTTTTAAATAGGTCTATCTGAAAGACAGTGTATGCTATCAGGCTATAAACATTCACATAATTGAAAAAAATAGACAACATACTAACAATACTTGGGTGTATGTACTTCAGTGAATTTAATATCAAACTAGCTTAAAAATTCAGCACAAATTATTGGGAATTGATTTCAGTGTGGCGGTGGGGAAGGGGGTGGGCATTTGGTTTATAGCAAATAGAGAGTTATGTATTTTTTTTTTTTTATTCATGAATGCCAAAGAAAAATATTGCCTGTAAGCTAATACGTAAAAGAAGAAAATTTAAGAGTCCACATGAGGACGTCTTGATTTAAACTATAACCTGTTACCTCCATACAATATGTGGGCTGGTAGTGGTGAGAGATTTGTAGTATAGTTCTTTAATAAAGAAAATAAAAAAGACTGTACCAAGTTGTTCCAGCTCTGTCATTCACATACAAGCCGGCAAAATTGTCCGTGACGGTTTCTGACCCCGCTCCCTCCTTAATAGAACTGGAATTGTTAGTTTCGTCAGATAAGGTTGGCTTGTATTGATACGACAACACACTACTACAGGAGCCATAAATATTTCTTCATCAATGGAATTGCTTGATGAATCAATATCTCCTTCATAGCTGCTAAAACTTGAAGAGCATTCAACATCCAACTCTCACACAGTCATGTTTATATCTGGTAGCTCGCACAGCTTTGGGTTGTTTTATGATACTGATGCAATGTTGCTGGCATGACGTCGCGCACAGCCGACCACCCAGTACCAAAATCTGCCTGGGCTAGATAGCCAGGGCTGTAAATCCGTGCATTTTTATATATGTTAATATTTCTGGACATAAGGCGACCGTATACATATCAGTGTACCTTTAAAATATATGTATCCTATTGATGATTTATGAAGAGGATACTTCATTCAAGGTTCCCAATAATTGCCCCAGGTGGTGGTTTACCACAGTATCCATAGCTATGACCACCCACTTCAAAAATACCTTGTATCAGAACTACTTTCTTCATTTATTTACCCATTTTATTATACAGTAATTCGTTTGTGTTATTCCCTCATCTCTCCATATTTGGTATTGATTTTTGTATCTGGTGTCATGTTGGTATTGTACAAAACGTTCTTTTTTGGCCACCAGATAAGTAAATTACATCAAGAATTTGACTTAACATTGTTTTGGCCAGACTTACATGATACTATTATTTCTATGAACTTCAACTTCCCTGATGATCATATTGCTTCTCACTTGAAGCTTGTTTGGCCAGACACATATTATTATTCTATGAACCATCCCTGATGATCATATTGCTTCTCACTTGAAGCTTGTCTTGGCCAGACTTACATGATTCTATTATTTTTATGAGCCTTACCTGATGATCATATTGCTTTTCACTTGATGCTTGGCATTTAGGCCTACCCTTAATCTAAAACTTTTGCTTTTACTTTACTTTACTTTCAATAGGCTTAGACCTCTAGTACAATATTGAGACAGTCTAGAGCAGCGATGGGGAACCTTTTTATTGGATGAAGGCCATCTCACAATTCCTCAATGCTCATTAAGGCCTAAAGCCGCATAGAATTTTGTTGGTTATTTTATCCTCCAAGTAATTCATTAGTACTAAAGAAAGAGTGACAGGTTTATAAAAATTGACAGGTTTATAAAAATTTAAAGCATTAAATTTTCAAATATTCAAGTTAAGTACTTTTTATACAAGTAATCAGTAAATGAATTTTATTGAAAACTAAATTTTCAAATATTTCATTCGTTTGGGTAGTTTTCAAAGTAAGTAAATGAATAATATCGAAAGCATGTCATTTTCAATTTACTTTTGTTAAGCAAGTAGGGTCTTTGTATTCAAGTGATAAGTAAAGTAATATTAATCTTATTGAAAAGATAGCTTATAAACATCAACAATATAACCTTTTCAAATATTTTATATTGGCAAGTAGGTACTTTTATACAATCACATTTCATAAAAATGCAACATCCCAGTAAAAAAAATTATCTGTTTAAACACAGCTGTTTTCATTAAAAAAAAAAATCAATTACTTGCTTTCTTAGGAAATCCTTAGTTTTTAATCATCAGAGCTGGAATGCCAGCAGTGCATAATTTATCATAATAAGGAAGTAACATTTAGTCCTCCTTTGTGACATTGCTTTTTGAAGTTGTTAGAATGTCTGTTCCTTGTGTTCTTCTGTTAAGGTTACCTAAGGGAAGCTGTTTTTCATACAATTAAAACTCATCAGTTAAACCACAAATAAAATACTTTCATGCCAAAAATCTGGAATATTTTGAGTCTTCTAATATTAAAATAGATCACAGTGAGCAGATTGACAAAACAGGAACTCCTCGTCTGCCATACATTAAATTACTCGCTCACTTACTGCAACTAGCAATTTTTCCTTGTCAGCTACAACAGCTGTTGCAGTTGACAAGGAAAAACTGCTAGCTGTATCAAGTTAGGATTCATTGAATTCAAGGAAAAATTGCTTTCATTCTCTGGGAGGTACATTGTTTTTTCCTGTTGGAAAAATATAATCAAAAGGTTTCCTGACCAGATTAAAAGTTTTAAACATAAAAGAAAATTTCTAGTGTGGGAAAAATCCAGTGGGAATGATGATGATAATGCCACTCCAACACTTAACGGGCTTTTCAGCTTTATTAGTAATAGGCTTCATAAGCTCATGTCATTTTAGGCTTTTGTTTAATCTGTAGGGACAACGAGTCTTCAGACAAAGGCAAATTCTAGCCTAGCTTGCAGTTTTGAACCCTGGCCTTGTGGTTCTAGTGTTCTGATGGTGCATAGTATATGACGGTTGACCGCCTCTCTGAGTTTCTCTCTCTCTCTCGTATTACTTCAGATCATCCTCCTGTGAAACCATCACTAGTTCGCAATCCAGTCTGCTAATTTCAGCTTCTGGATTCCGAGGTAGAAGACCGAATAGGTAGTAGCATGGATCCTAACATCTCTACGCTCAATGAGGTAAATGCTCCTGAGCAACCACTCCATTTCATATGTTAATGTCATGGCATAATGTATGGCTCCTGTGGTACAAAGTGGACTTTTATAAGATAAATCCTCTAAAGTTTCAGGACAAACTGAACAATTTCATTGTTTTTGATGGAAGTACGCATCAATCTCGTGTACAGTAGGCTCGATCACTAGTACATAAGTTTTCCTTAATGGGGTGAATGCAAGTGTTAGTACCTCGACTATCCATACCAGTCCTTTGCTTAGTGCAGGTGCAAAGGATCCTGTTCAAAGTAAACAAAAGGGAAGGATTGTAGATATAAGGTTTTATTTATTTGGAATGCCTTCTTGTCTATCAATATTCCTGTTTTAAATCTCTCTATCAGTATTATGGAAGAGTAACTCTGGTATTTACTATCAAGGCATATAGGATGAAAATCTCTTATGGACATTGCTCACAAAATAGTCAGATTATGGTTTTTTTTCATAATTTTTGAAGGAACTGTCATGACTAACTAGTGTATTCACACTATAGAGCATTCTTATAGCCTAATACTTGACCTCCATTCGTGCTTTTTCTTCCAACTTTCACTCTAACCCCTAAACTTATACTTTATCTAAGGAAAAGCAGGAGCCTTCTGTCTGTTAAAGCTTAGCACTAAATGGCCTTCCTTGACCCCTACATTAGTTATTCCAATACAAAGTATATAGTGCTTGTTTATCTGTCAACTATGCTCCCCTATTAGTGTTGCTATCTATTTCAGTCATCTACCCAACTAACCTGGCCGGATAGCACAAATATTGACTTTTAAAAAATTTGAGTTGAATGTCTTCATTTCTTGGTTTATTCTTTTGAAAAATCAAACATCTTAGCAGAGTAGATTGAGAGTAATCTTGAAAATTTATTTTGTGGGATTAGGATTTTAAATAGTCCTCTGTTAAAAAATGGCACATCTTTTCCTGGTAAAGAGCTTGGTCATAAATGCTCACAAGGAATTTGCTCAAAGTCAAATGAAAGACTTGAAGGTTAGGGTTCATGATAACAGGAGTGCAATACATCTAGCACTAGCCCAGTAGCTTAACAAATTGGTATTTGCTAAGCATTATCTTGAAGCATCCTGGTTTGCTTATCAAGATTACTGGGCTTTGGGTGCTGGTGTAGTTGTTACTAATGTGGTTTAATTGAAGTTGGTATTCATTCAATGTTAGTAATTGGGCAAATTTGTTTAATTTTAGGATTAATTTGCCATTTGAAATACATGGTGTTGGGTAAAGTGTGTATGAATAAGCAATTGGGTAATGAAGAGCTATTTAGCACCACAATCTGAAGAATCACGTTATAACAAACTTTTAGAAGATTTTTTTTCCCAAAGTACCTGACTAGTAGGTGAGTCTAGAGTATTATTGAATAAGTATTATTTTAAGACTTAATTTTAAATTTCCTGCCTCTTTCCTTCACTGAGCTACCAACATCAGCGTGAAAGTCCACAATATGGACATCAGGAGAGGATCATAGAAATAAAACGATTTTAATAATTTTTTTTTTATTTCTATATTCACCTGATGTTCATATACTGTATATATACATGCCCACCCTCTTCCCATGAGTACTGATATTAAAATGATAGGATATCAATTTTACCTTCAAGACAAATTATTTGAATATGAGGCTTGAGACATACGCCTACTGAAAAGAATACAGGTTTTTTATTGTAAACATAGATATGCCAAACTTAAGCGAAGCAATATGAATATCAGGTGAATATAGAAATAACAAATTTTATTATACAGTATTCTTTCTCTGTAGCAGACTACCAGACTAGAAATAGAATTTTTAAAGGGAGTTTTGTGATTTTCTTTTTAATATCAAAGGTGCATTGTAACTGTATCTTTCAAAGTATACTGTAATATATGTTTTGCAATGAGAAGTATCTTCAATATTTGCTTATGAATGAAAGATTAGTATCCCTAATCAAATAAAAATTGCTGATCTTAAGATACTACACCATATAATTATTTTGATTACATGTTTTGAGCCAGATTTTTCCTTCAGTTTTAGTACGCATATAATGCAAGAAAATAATCCCTAATTTCTATATTTTGACTTTACAGTGCATATTTCCTTGAGTATTTCAAATTATTGTTCATGTATACAAGAAAATTGTATGCATTTGTTTAAGAATTATTCATCATCAGCCACACCTTTTTTAAGCTTCAAGAGATTAAAAACATAGTTTGAGCATTTTCTTAAAGCTTATTTAACACTTGTGTTCTTAGTAGCAATATCTGTATTTACTAAATGCTTGAATCTTACTAATGTACTAACAGTACTAATTCCCTCTTTCTGCTAGGTACACAGTTGCTATTAAGAATTTTTATGATGGATCTGAAAGATTTGGTAATAATGCTTTCATGCTAGTATTGGCAAATTCTGTCACTGACAAAAGCTTCGTTTCAGGCCCCTGGCGGCCTATTGACACCGATGGGGAATGCTGACGTCATCGAGGATTCTCGGGCAGGATGTGAGAGACCTACATCTCCAGGACGTGTGTCGGCTCCACCAGTATCAACACCTGGTACCCCTCATGCTAGAGCGACTCCAATGATGACCACACCTATTGAGTCTTCTCCAGGTGCAACAACAGTTGTACCCCAAAGTCATAGCGATGAAGGTGCTGTCAGAGATTTAGAAGCAGCTATGACACGCCATTTACCAGATGATACAACTGATTTCTCCACAGATGCTCTTCTTAAAGGAGGAGGAACCTCTACTGCTAATACAGGAGCAGGCCAGCGATCAACCATACAATGGGTTGGGGGTACTAGTGCCCAACAGGGTTCATCCTTACCAGCTTCAACACTTCTCAGACAGATATATGCAAGTAGGGAAAGTGTCATTCGTTCCTCTGTGCAGAGGTCATATTACCCTGATGTTGGCTCGGCTTTGCCTACTCCTCCTGGGCCTGAAAGTTATCAAGATTCTATGTTTGGCAAAGGTCATGATTTTCCATACCCTGGTGGTGGTTTAACTGGATCAGGTTACCCAGACTACCATTCAGCCATGACTCCTCCATCCAGTGTTTCTCCACGTGAAAAAATGGGTGGAGACTGTGGTGATCTAAGAGGTACTTCAGGAGGGTATCTTGCTGATGGAGGAGGTGGTATGCCAGCACAACCAGTACCACTAAAACCTCAGTTATATCCATATGGATCTTCAGGGGTACCATTAGACTCTTCAGCATATTCAGCCCCTCTTGCAGATCAAGCGGGGATATATACACCATCAAGTTTCCACCTTTATCATGCAAATACTGCAAAATCTACACCCTCCTATGATGGGTTACGTGCAGGTGGCTCTTGGTATGCACCATCTTCATAGCAACAGTAGTGTTCACTTCCATTTATCCAAAAGGTCTGGCTTTTATCAAAAAAATATACTTCACCCGGATGTCAATATGAACATCAGATGAAAGATGCCAGTGTGGTTTTCTCTCAAAAAATTTTGGCAGTTCGTTTTCCTGAGTAGCCACACTGTTGACATTTATGAATTGAGAGGATGTGGTAAAATAATACGAATGTACAGATAGTTCTGGGTGTGCACCAGTTTTTTTTTTTTTAGTGATCACTTAGTGATTAGTGACAATTTACTTCCCAAAGCAGTATTGTGTAATTGGTATGCATTTTCAGTGCATCACTTAACATTACCTCGATTGACAGCTACCTGTTCTGCCTACAACACATCTCCACGGAACATTTGTATTATTGGAATGTGTATTGAAGGTTCTGTTCATTGTCTTCCAAGGGCTCCCCTGGATACATATCGCCGTTTATCTCTTCTCTGTTAATTCTCAGATTACTTAATGTAATAACAGTGATTGAATGGAAAGAAAGAACTCATGGGAATGAGATTAAACATATCCATGTCTGAAAATTAAACTTTTTCTAGGTAGGGCCTGAGGAATTTTTTTGTCATTCCATTTAGAGTAATATATTGTCTTAATTTAAGAGTTCAATATAGATATATTGTGAATCAACATTTTTGAGAAGGAAATGGAGTAAAGCAGTTGGACCTATACAAATGATACTAGAATTCCTTAAGAATTTAAGAGTTGAAATTGCAAGTGAATTGGTGGAAAATACCTATACTGTATCTTATTTGAAGTAATTCTCTCAAGAAAATAATGGAATTCATAATCTTCCTACCAGTACGTTCAATTTTGTATGATATACACATATAGGACTTTGAGCTACAAAGTAGGACACATCTGTAAGATATCACTGTACTGAAGAAGTATTTAGAGTTTTCTACTTAGGAAATGTGAAATGGTTTTATTTAGCTTGAAAAAAGTGCAATGCTGTTGTGATTACTGGTGAAGCGTAAATCATTCATGAAATGATCGAGGTGCAATAGTGAAGTTGCCAAGGAATATATAAGAAATATACATTAAAAACTGTGAATATCATCTCTTATCATATCGTTAGTAGACTATAAGTTTATGTTCACATGTATCCAAGGAATAAGAATACACTTTTTAACACAATTAATTGAAATGTAATTGTAACATATGTAAATATTTACTGGTAAAGACATTTTGTTTTGAATTTATGGTGCTTCAAACAACTTATATTCTGAATCAGCTAGCATGTTGAGTTTTTGATCAACCAAGCAGGTTCACCATTGTTTATTGATTCTGTAAATAATACTTTGGACCTTTATTTAATAACTACTTAATATTTAGGGTAATTTCCTGCATTGTAAACCCTGCTGTTGCAATGAATAACAAAAATTTGGTTTGTATACTTATATGATTATGTACATGAAAATATATTTATGCAGTAAAACATTAATGTAAACTTAGCAACTTGATGAACACACACAAAGACAAGTAGTCCAATGTTTACATTCTGTCTGATGTACATAACATCTAATTTGTAGTGATTTTCCAGATAGGGCAGTACAATATAGGTAATATGGAAAAAATTATCCTGTTATCATTCTAAGAACAGCTCGTCAAGAGAGCTAAAAAATGACTGTAGCCAGATAAACAAAGAAAATTTTTCAAGAAAGTTATTTATGTCATTGTAAATCAAATGTATTTCAAATTTTACTATACGTTATTTACTATAGACATACGATAGGCAGATATTTAAAAAGTAAACGATACTGTACAAGAAAATTAATACTGTACTCGAGCTATACAGTAATCGGCTGGAAAGAAACTTCTGTTCTACCTTCTTTACTTCATTAAATCTTTATAAAATGTCTATTTGCGTGCTATTTACAAGAATTCTAGGTAATACTATATTCATTTAGTAACTTATTTACAAAATTTCATTATACAGTAACATCATTTTATGCATGTACAAGTAGAATACAAGGAAAAACCTAGTATCACAGCAGAAGTTGAAAGCATTGAAAAACTTGTCTTGCATTTCTCTTTTTGTCTCCATCCTGGATTAACATTGTAACTGTTAGTAACAATTACTTTTGTCATATAGACAATATATTTGTTTGAGGAAAACCCCTTTTTCTGCTCATTATTTTGTAGGTTTGGGCTGTGTTGGCAATTGATTTACTTTACACAGCTGCAATGAGTGAATAAAAATCGGTACTGTATTTGTGTGTACCCTTGCATAAGTAGCAATGGTCTCAGATGAGTTATGAACTGTTCTGCTGTTAGGCAAATCAGTGCATGTTATAGAGTTGAGGTAAAAGTGAGCGTATGAATTGATGTTTATTATATTGTGAAGTTATCTGGAGAATTGCGCACAAAATACAAGACTTTTGGACTAAATGTGGAAAAGAATTTCTTTATTATAATTATATCATTTGCATATTTTCCAAGGTTTTAATATTTTATTTTAGTTATTATTACCTCATTATTTTCTAGAGTCAGCATAAGTGGCTAGTTACATATCTTTATATTTATTAGTATAGGTTGGTTTTTTGAGTTTTTTTATTATCTATGCTGTGCAAGACCTTTACCCCATAATACGAGCACTGTTTTCTGCTTACATAAGATACACATCTAGTGTAACCAGAGTGGATATTTAACTTGTGAAAATCTAAATAATGTAATAAGTAAATAAAGCTCAAAATATTCTGTAAAAATATTTAAGAGCGATTGAGTAAAGGCAAACTGTGAAAGACATCATTGTCTAACAGTGGAATTTGTTTACTCTTGGAAATCCAAATTACCAAACGGGGTTACCTTTAGAACACTTGGGTTACATTGTTGCTAGTAATTTACATCATATAGTAGGTTGTGTATTTTTTTCAGTGTAATATAAACCAGTATTTTTGTCAAAGGATTTTCTGTTGCTCTTTAATTTTACTTTTTCTTTTTTGCAATTCAAGTGGCAGCTGTTGATTAGTTTAAAGTTGAGAAACTTCTAAAAATCATTTTCAGGTTAAGCTTGTGTGTGTATATCCACTCTTTCAGAAGTAACTTATGATCATGTGTACCTTCATGTTCAATGTACAGTAATTATATCATCTTTGTACGGATGATTTTAAGTTTTATAATTTTACTTGCATATCAATTGTTAAAACCAACACCGGTGATATAACTTATGTTTTCAATTTATTCATAGTGTATTATATCTTAAGCATTCCATTTTATATACATTTAATCTTGCTATTTGAGGCTATGTAAAACATTCCACATTTAAGCCATTAAGTTTTGTTTATATTTCATAATTTATTTAAATTAGTTATGCAGTAATTACCTTTCAACAAATGAAAACTTGAAAAATGTGGTACTGTAGTGCATTTACTTATAATTTTTTTTCTTATGAAATGTCATTGTCCATCATGTGTACAGTATTTGATGTTCATTGTAGCCAAATTGTGCTCAATGGTAAGCTTATACGTCCATGCATTTTACAGTGAAAAGACTGGAAAATGGGTTTATTCATCTATTTTTGCAATTTATATACAATTCATAAAAGATTGTAATAGCAAGTGACTTATTTCTTAATTTTCAGTTCAGAATTGGTCTCCTTTTGTGGTTAAACTCACTCTTGTACTGAATGGATATGCAATTGCTGTGGATTTTTTCTCGATCATTTTCATATTGGTAAAGGAAGGGAATTTGAAAACCTTCAATCATGATTTAAAAAATTATTAGTCACAATATAATTACAGTAAATTACTTTAGCTAAACCTTTTATAACCTTCAAAATTTAAATTGGAAAGATTAAAAAACTTATTTTGTTTTTAAGTGATAAAATGTTTAAAAGAGAAGACCATTTGTGAAATATATATCGGGACAGAGCAATATGTGTGTTTGTGAACTTGGAATTTGGCAACTACAAGAAAATATGAGAGAGAATGGTTGTTTCCCTCAAGAGTCAAATTTTTTTTATGTTATTTAATCACACCAAATTCGCAAGGCCTCTGTACCCTCCCGTAAGTTTTTATTTAATCACGCCAAATTCGCAAGGCCTCTGTACCCTCCCGCAAGTTTTCCATTTCCATCATCCATTGTTAGTTGTTTGCCATTCAGCTTTGGAATTGTGATAAACCAGAGTAAATTACCTGGTATGTTAAGAATATACACTGAAATATTAAATTTTATACAATACCCTTGCTTTAATTTAGAAGGTTATGGTTTAGCAAAGTTCCTTTACAAATAACATGTCAAAAATCTTTTTTTATCAAATTTTGATTTTATATTAAATTTTAATATTCAAGAAAATTTAAACATTACTGAACTAAATGCAACCGATATTTCCCCCATGGCTCTTATATAGAGTTAATTTTGAAGAGATGAAAATCTTTAATGTCTTACTGTTAATACAATGATTTAATGATTTATTATTTCTCTCAAAATGTCTCTTCTTTAAGTTTAATATCCATTCAGTAATTAATGTTTTTTATCTTGGAGTACAGGATACAGTACTTGAAATATGTACACTGGCCTTCTTTAACTAGATCATTAACAATATTAGACCTTTCCACCTGGCCTGTTCAGCGGTGTGAAAAGAAAGCTACATCGTGTACTGTATTTTCTATACCCTACATAATCCAGCATGGTTTTTTCTTCAAATTATATTGTATATCCGTGTCATTCATGACATATTTAAAAGTTTTGATTTGAAACAGGTGAGCTCATATTATTAATGATATTCTAACACACTAAAATGCTATTTTGAATTTGAAACCTGTGTGACCCATCTTGCCATTAATTTATCATCAGTATATTACAGGGAACAGTCCTAGTTTGCAAAGCAAAATATTTTGTGGCTACAGATAAAGTTTAATAGTCTAGTTACTTTATGGCATCAAAACATATTAGTGTATCTGTAGTCTACTGAAATTTCATTCTGATCATCAGCCTTATCTAAAGTTTTGAAACAACGAAAAAACTACATTATTAATGTACAGAAACCCATACATTTTCATCACAATTTATGGTGAAGTCTATCACAATGAACAACTGTAATTACATTACTACAGTAGTTTAGAAATCTCCCATTGATTATTGTGTACATTTGATAAATATTAATGCTGCATCTATTTTCTCTTTTCTTTGCTACCTAACATAATATTCCACATTGTTTTTTTAAATGTTTTCTTAAATTTTAAATTTCTAATTTTGTTTTTACTTGTTTTTTGTTGTTCTGTTCATATCTTCCAGGGGGAAAACAAAAATTGCATGGAATAGTAAATTGGACTTTGCATTACATTTTGGACTTGCTACCCTAGTTACCAAACCCTTTCCTCTATTTTTTCATTTAACGTGGCCCCCGTGACCATCAAACCTTTACAGTGTAAATTCATACTATATCAAGATACTAATATCACATTAATCCAATGTACAAATTTTACATTCAGATTAGTTTTGAGATTATGTTCGAATTTTCCTAATTACTTTAGGCTTCATTGTTTGGTGGCAGGTCCGATGTATCTCAGAAGGTTGTGCGTGCATTTTGTGATTTATTTTGTTCTTTGTGATCTGTATAGTTATATATTATATATGTATATGTGGATTTTCATCCTATTATTCTTTTTTGTTGACACTGTCATGTTTTGTATAAAGATATTTCTAGTTCTGCCTCTGAAAAGATGTACTGTATAGAAGTGGCATTGAAAAGCTTCGGTCTGCAATCGGTGTACACATCACATAGGTGTAAGCCCTGCACTTGGAAGAAATAATAAATATGTTGTTACTGTATTTAAGTTGTTTATTCAACACTTTCAATTTAGTTGTTGATTAGATTGTGTATGATAGCATATACAGTAATGGGGAACAGCCAACAATGGTTCCTCAGTTGGTAAATAAAATATACATTTGTTCCGTAACTGGAATACAAACCACGCTATTTATTAGGGGTATTTACTTTCGGCGCAGCTGAAATGACGAGCCATTAAAATTTAACGAGGGTTTACTACCCACACCGCTAGTTACCGGGGGTAGGGGAGTAGCTTGCTACAGCCCCCCCCCCCCCACACACACACACACCTGTGCTTGAGCTCACTTTACTTTTGGCTCGGAGCAAGAACGGTTGTTTCCTCTCTCTCTCTCCTCGCCTATTTTGGACTGCCATTAATTTTTGTCTTTTTACTTACTTTTTCTTATAATTGTAAATATTTATATAAACATCCTTAATGTTTATGTATATATATGTGTATAGAAATGTAGTAAGTTTTCTTTTCAGTGTTTGTGCGGTGTGTGTGATATACGACAACAACACTTGCATAGTAGCAAGGCCAGCACAGTTCCACTTGGTGGGGAACGGCCTCTCGCTCTCTGGTCTATCGGTCTTCCCGTCGGCATATATCCATTAACTCGGCCGCCACAGGGGAATCGTCATCACCTGGACCCTCCTCATTCAACTATTGTCTTCGCCTTTCCTCTTTTCCTACGGAAAACTTGGATTCTGAGCGAAGGGAATGTGGCCTTTTAAAGATTGACTACGGTCTCTCTCTACTTGAGGTCGTTCACCATTACTACAACTACGTACTATTACGGAAGCTCCTTAACCGTGTGCGGGTTAGGTTGCTATTCCGTTTGTCTCAATTATTTTTAGTGAAATCTAATTGTATTTTAACTTTTCAGCTTTCTCCATGGGGAACACTTCCCTTCGGGGGGGTCAGTGGTTCTCACTATTAGTGAATATTCTTAGATGATTTGGATAATTATAATTCTGTTATAATTCTGTTTTTATTACAGTTACTCCGCTCCCCCCCTTCTCCCGTGGATGTCATCGGGGGAAGGAAGGGCGCATATCTAATTCTTATTTTATGTTATTCCCTCGGGGTTCCTCTTCGGAGTTTCTCCCTAGGGAATTTCTGTTAAATAATTATTTAATTTTATTTTCCCAGTTAACTATGCAGTTTTTCTTCGTTCGACTAAAGAGTGCCAACTAAGTAGAGCTGTCCTGTTCATGCCTGAGGAATGTGCTGTCACTGCCGTCCCTCAGAGGACGTCGTCATGAGCGTCATCCCTTCTCTTAAAAGTACTCCCGTGACAACATGGCCAGCACTTCAGATCATCTTAGAATGCTACAGGAGGTTCGCCTCCAGGGGTGTGAGGTTGTTTTCTCCCTTCAGAGGGAGAACTTCCCATACCT
The DNA here is from genome assembly GCF_036898095.1 of Palaemon carinicauda. NCBI lineage: Eukaryota > Metazoa > Arthropoda > Malacostraca > Decapoda > Palaemonidae > Palaemon > Palaemon carinicauda. The sequence continues at coordinate 46,478,464 of NC_090761.1, forward strand.
TAATAAATTCATCGCCTCTGACTACTGTTGCTGTCCTTCGGCCAGACTTCTCTCCCCCCTTGCTGAATTTCTCTTCCTTCAGGGGTGGAGCACAGTCTTGGCAAGTCTCTTCTACGAAGTGTTCACCGGCCACTCATAGAGACTCCTCTTCGGAGCATTGCTACTGTTAATGTCAGCTTGCTGATCCACCGGCCCTAAGGGGCGTCATCACGAGTGTCTTCAGGTCTCTTCTACAAAGTGTCACCTCTCTCGTTTGCGAGAGAGGCCACTCATAGAAACTCCTCTTCGGAGGATCGCTACTGATAAGGTCAGCTTGCTGATACCCCGGCCCTAAGGGGCGTCATCACGAGTGTCTTCAAGTCTCTTCTACGAAGTAGTCACCTCTCTCGTTCGCGGGAGAGGCCTCTCATAGAGATAACTCCTCAGAGGATCAAGCAGACCTTCCAGTGACCTACCTACCAGCGCAGTATTGTGCTGCAACGTATTCCTTTGGACTCCGGTCCTGGACTCTTAACACGGACCTTTTACGGTCCCATCGGTGGATGCTGGCCCTTCCAAAGGGCACATCCCAGTTCCTGATCGTCCTGCCAGCTACCCTACCGATCTACCAGCGCAACCTTGCGCTGCAACAAAGGACTTCGGTCCTGGACTCTAAAGCAAACCTTCTTACAGTCCTCATCGAGGGATGCCCACCCTTTTTTAAAGGGCACATCCCAGTTCCTGATCATCCTGACAGCTGACCCTCCAACCTACTAGCGCGCGTTCGCCGATCTTCTTACGCACGCAAGCGCCGACGATCTTCTTACGCACGCAAGCGCCGACGATCTTCTTACGCACGCAAGTGCCGATGATCTTCCGCGCGCGGGTACCGATGGTTTCCCGCGCGCGTGTACCGATGGTTTCCCGCGCGCGTACTGTTACCTTTGCGCGCGCTCGCCAATCTTACGCGCGCGCGCTTGACGATCTTCTCACGCGCACAAGCGCCGACGATCTTCTTACGTGCACAAGCGCCAACGATCTTTTTACGCGCGCAAACGCCGATGATCTTCTTACGCGCTCAAGCGGCGACTATCTTCCGCGCGCGGGTACTGATGGTTTCGCGCTCGCCGATCTTCTTATGCACGCAAGCGCCGACGATCTTCTTACACGCAAGCGCCGACGATCTTCTTACGCACGCAAGCGCCGACGATCTTTTCCGCGCGCAAGCGCCGACGATCTTTTCCGCGCGCAGGTACCGATGGTCTCCTGCACGCGCACCAATAGTCCCGCGCGCGCCGATAGTCTTCCGCGTGCGGGTGCCAATGGTCTCCCGCGCGCGCATCGATGACTTTCCACGCATGCAAGCGCCAATGCTCTTGCGCGCGCTTCATAGTCTGGCACGCGCGCGCAGCAACAGTTCCGCGCGCACGGACGACTTTCTCCCCCGCGCGAGCACCTGGGGTCTCCCTCACGCGCACCAACAGTATTGCTCGTGTGCGTGCCGACTTTCTTCTTTGCGCAGGCGCCGATGGTATCCAGCACGTGCGCGCTCTGACGGCCTTCGCGTGTGCGCGCTCTGACGGCCTTCGCGTGTGCGCGCTCTGACGGCCTTCGCGTGTGCGCGCTCTGACGGCCTTCGCGTGTGCGCGCTCTGACGGCCTTCGCGTGTGCGCGCTCTGACGGCCTTCGCGTGTGCGCGCTCTGACGGCCTTCGCGTGTGCGCGCTCTGACGGCCTTCGCGTGTGCGCGCTCCAATAATCTTGAGTGTAAGCACACAGCCTTCCGTGCGCTCCGACGATCTTCAACGTGCGGGTGCCGATGGTCTTCCGCACGCACGCGCCAACAATCTCCACGTAGTACTCTCACGCAGGCGCCAATGCTCCCACTCTTGCACAACCAGTCACACGCTTCGGTGCATTCTAGGGAGAATGCACAAACTACACAGTGCCTTACGGCGCGCCAGCAATCTTCCTCACTTTCCTGCGCAGTTACGGTCCCCGGATTCATACGCCAGCTCTTGCCACAGAGTCAAGGCTCGCAGATCCAATGCACCAGCTCTTGTCTAAGAATCAGCGCTTGCCTGCTCTCCAGGCAGATATTAAGCACCAGCACCATCCTGTGTGCCATTGCTCCAGACTCACCTACACACTCAGGCAATTGTCAGTAAAAAGGAGTAAAACTTTTTGGACAGGTCGCCATTGCCCCATTCCTCCCCGCAAGCACATAAACATTGCCACCGGGAAAAGAGGAATAAGGCTCCGCAGAGGATTCAAGATCCCGAAGATTCCATCCTACAAGGGAATCGAATCGGGGAATCCTTGGTCCCTGTCTCTTCTAAAGTTTCTTTTTTCCTTGACAGACTAGCGGCATCAACAGACTGATCTCTAGATCACTGTTTGCTGATGGCTAGTTCACAGTTTACTGATCGCTAGGTCGCCGATCACCAGATCGCCAATTGCTGGCTCATTGCTGATCTTTGACCTCTAGTCCCTCCAATGACTAACGATCTCCAATTGCTAGCATTTCCAATCACCGATTGCTAGTCAATAACCAGTCATCAGCTTGCTGATCACTAGATCACCAATGGGCAGCTCATCTTTCTTCGATCATTGAACTCAGCTCGCTGATCTCTGACCAAACAGGGGGGATCATAATTAGCTGGCTGTTCATGAATTCACCATCGGTGCACAGACCACCGATTCATGGTCATCTGTTATTTGCCAGCAGTTCGTGACTCGAACTTGCTAGTCAACCGCTTCCTGTAGTTCCTAGATCAGAAGTTATACAACATACTTCTCGCTACTGGCAGTTTGCCATCACGCTGAAGTGATCGGTAAACGTTCGACAACCCTCATCAACGGCTTGCCAACAGGGAACTACTTGCGAGCACTCTCCAACTGCACAGTATCCACGATACCCAACGGTTAACCAGTGATTAACATTCGCCAGATTAATTCTATTCTAAGGAATAGCATCAATCCCATCAGGGCGTGTGGTAAGGCTAAGCGTGGCCTTCCTTCTAAAGAAATTCTCTCTCAGAGAAGAATCCTTACACTGGATATCGCTTCTGTTCCTTTACGACACGAGTCAAGACTTCAGCGTCAACAATCTTCCATACAAAAGGATCACCAAGGAGCTGTCCCTTTGGGTCGATGCCCACTCCATGTTGGAGTTCGATCGAAGGTTAAGACCTCAGGTCTTCATTTGCACACTGGACCTTAAGGACACTTACTCCCAGGTCCAAACCATCCATCTAGGAATGTTGGGAAATTCAGTCTAGACAAACAAGAAACACCAGGTCAAGGCACTGTGCTTCGGTCTTTCCATTACACCCATCCTGGTCTCACAGGATCAGCTTCCGTCTCCGCTCTCTCGGGACGACTGACTGACCTTAGCAGACTCAGTGGCAACCTTGCATTAACACTGGAATTTCTGAAGTCTTTTTACCAAGATCCAGTGATCAGGGTAAACCTACGGAATCTTCCCTACTTCCTTCCCAGGAGGCTGGTGTACAGTATCTAGGAATGATTCTAAACACCAATCTCCACAAAAACCTTCTCGAAACGAGAACGACTTCCATTCCAGGAGAGACGAGTCGGATAAAGAAGAAAGGAGGGACCATAGTGCTGCACCACACGACCTCAGCCCTCTGGACAGAGCCCGAAGGTACCTTTACTTAGATCTCTTAAGAGATGAAGGCCAACTTTCAGGTCCTTCAACAGCCTCATCGGTTCCTAACAGACCACTCAGTGATGTGATGGACGACACACCGCACACCACATAGAGACTCACATCGACAAGCAAATAGGATCTGGCTTGTAGAATCTTCCCATCTAATAGTATAAACACTAAGATGGGCCAAAGCCCGTTCGTTACCAATTTCAGCCCGCTTCATTCCAGACTGGAAGAACAGGCTCGCCGACAATCTGTGCACAGCATCTCGGATAGGTATACCGAATGGACTTTGGATCGCCATGTAGCCGACAAAGTCCCGACTTTATGAGGTCCTCCAACCAGGGGGTCTGTTCACAATGCCCCTGAACCTCAGGCTACCGTTGCTCACCAGCCCTAGACCCCAAGGCGCTCTGGCAACAACGGTGGGTACAACAATGACGTTTACATCTCGTCCCTGTTTTATCTAGAGAAGGGCACTCAACAAGGCTAGAACATCAGTCAACCTATCAAGGACTCTCCTAGCTCTGCTAGGGCATTATGCAGAAAGGTCTCCAAACCTTTTGCAGCTCCTGATAGAGCCTCCAAGAGAACCCTCTCCGTATATCAGACAACCCACTTCGACACCTACCACAAGCTATAGCTTTGCTATGAGTGTACGCCTGAAGACTACCCAATAACTCTTTACAAAGAGGTTGTCTAGATACCTGAGGAGTTCCTCAACATCAGTCTACCAGGCAGTATCACGTCTTGTGGGGTGGGTGTCATGGGAAAGTCTCTTCTCTCGATACCTCGATTCCAGCATTAGCGGAATCCTGAAGTATATGCAAGAGGAAAAGATCCCCTATTCAGTTTCGATAGGTAAAGATGATCACTCAACCTTGATCCTTCACCTTTATACTGAAAGAAAGGGACACCCTTTCATCGATAGACTTTTCCTAACTCATACGGACTTACTACTAGCGTTTCCCCAGTCGGAATTGAGACTTTCCTCTCAGAACATAGTTCAATCTCCAATCCCTAAAGGGACCTCCTTGTGTTCCACTTCACCAGGCAACGAATTTCCTCCTGATTTAAGAACACAATGTTCCTACACACTCGGACAGCAACCATACAAGTTAAGGAACTTCATGGTCTCTCTTTCGACATCGCCCATTATTGAGAAGGGCGAAAGACAAGGGTCAGTTTCGTCCCTGAGTATGTCACCAGACACAGTCTCCAGAGGTGACGGATCCTACACAAGTCTCAACTAGGTAACGGTCGATCCAGGTTATCCGTTGCTGTACCTCAGGGTGAAGTATGAGACTTTACCTAAGGAAAATGGCAACAGCCTGCCCGGGTCCCTCCTCTTGTCAACACCAAGAGAGACTAGAGGAGGATCGCCGAAACATCATCTCGACATGACGACTCACAGTGTCAGGGGCATAACTATGCCCCTGGTCCTTCTTAGCAGATTACTCTGCGATGCAGGTTTTACAAGAAAGAATGTGAATGCTCCAGGTGACTTTCACAACCTTTCTCCTGCAAGACGTAACCCACAGGAACTCGATACGATCTCTATCGGTCCAGTGGTGGCTGCACAACAGCTGGTTGTATACCTCAAGCTCCTTATTGGACAAGTAGCAGAAGGTTCAGGGCACTGTTACCCAGTTTTAGTCTGCGTGAATGAAAAGATTTGACTGGCTCTTATTCTTTTCTTCATCCTACCCTCTCGTGGGGAAAGCAGCATCCTGGGTTCTCTGCATAGCTGACCTCAAACCACTGCGAGTAAACTATGCTTCCTTGTGTTCCTAGTATTAAGATTAATACTGTTACGTCCCCATACCCTGACGAGGTGGTATTGGGAAAGTCCTAGGCTACAAGTTTCCATCTAAAGAACTTCAGGACAACTTCCTAGGACGAGTCACACTTCTTCATACCTTCACACAGCTTGCGTAGGCCGCAGTCCTTGCGTAGCAAGGTTCTAGCAAGGTGCAGGGACTCCTTATTTCTTGGGTGCTTACACACTCAAATAACGAGCCCCCGGGTAAAGCCAAAAAGCCAGACTGGCAGGGACGTCCACCCTTCCTAATGGGTGAGTCACCCCTATTAAATAGCGTGGTTTGTATTCCAGTTACGGAACAAATGACAAATTCATAGATAATTTGTATTTTTCCAAACTACAGTATACAAACCTTAGCTATTTAATCAAACTTGCCCGCCAGCCCTATCCCCCTTGAAGTCCTACCTCCAAGCAAAGTGAGCTCAAGCACAGGTGTGTGTGTGAGGGGGGGGGGGTAGCAAGCTACCCTCCCCTACCCCCCCTAACTAGCGGTGTGGGTAGTAAACCCTCGTTAAATTTTAATGGCTCGTCATTTCAGCTGCGCTGAAAGTAATACCCCTATTAAATAGCTAAGGTTTGTATAGTTAGGAAAAATACAAATTATCTACGAATTTGTCATTTTTGTATGCTTCTCATTTTTAATCATTTCGAATACACCAGAAAATAATGGAACTGTATAAAGATTTTCTGAAATTACCATAGATATTACATCAAAATTCTCCAAATCCTTAAATTCAGGTAAATTGAAGCCCCGTATAATAAATATTTTGAAAATGCAGAAGCATACAAACTGTTTATTCCTACATGAATACTGTACATACCATCATCTTTTACTTAGGAGAATAGACAAGTGAAGTCGGCATACAGCAGTTAATTAGGTGTAACAATAGACTGGTAATTTACCTATTGACAGAGTGGAGATGACCATCACCGGCAGCTCATTGACAACACGTTTAGATATCAGCTGTTAGTGAGCACAGCAGGAGTTTTTGGCATAACTATGTTTTCTTTCTTTTCCAGTGTGTTTATGGATTGTGTTTTGAAGGGCTTTTAGCAAATGTTCAGCACTTTCTGGCATGTAAGTGGTTTTTCTTCACGTGTTCCTGCAGAGGCTTCGACTGCATCCAAAGGCTTCTTGGAAGTGTTTGTTGTTTGTTGAGAGCCTTTTTTTAGTTTTGTCCCTGCCTGGCATTCAAGGGACTGAATTTCATGTCTTATGTGGTTTTCGTCCTTGGGGAAGAAGTCCTAAGTACTCTCGAAGTCATCGTGAAGTGGTTAAACCATAACCTTTCACTTACCACTTGCCTTGACATCTCTCGAGGTACTGAGGCCTTCTGGAAACGGAACAGTCTTCCTCCCGAGTGGTGTCTTTATTTCAGCTTGAGTGGGAGCAGGCCTTCCCTAAAGGCAGTGCTTTTTTCAGGTTTTTTCGTTTTTCAATTGCCTGTCCAGGGACCTTTTAGGGGAGACTAGTCTCCTCTCAAGAGGATCTTTCCTTTGCAAGGGCAAATGTCTCCTGGCAAGTGATTCCCAGTCAGTTTAGCTACTCTTCTAGCAGGTCCTCCAAACATGCCCTATAGAGATGCATCCCAAGATAGGATCCTTCCAGCGCTTTGACCTGGGTTGACTGTGTCTTCTGGCATGTCTACCAAGGCATGCACATCACCAAGCTCGTATAATTTTGACAAGTCAGTGAGATGCACATTTAACGGACAAGTCTCTTAGACGCGCAATCTCCGATTCTTCATCTCTGCAAGAAGCTCCACCTAATGCACATGTTAACAAACAGACGCTCATGCATCATGGGGGTGTCATCCAGACTAGTGTGTCTCAAGCGGCCTACCACAGAAGTGTCTTCACTACAAGCACGTTTGCCAGATAAGCTTCCTCCCAGACATTGCTCCTCCAATGAAAGCACTAAGTAAGATACACTTCATGCTCTCCTCCCCAATGCATCGACTCAGAAGGCATCATTGTCTTCCCGATGCAGAAGAGGAAGATACAGATTCACCATTCCTCGAGGTGCTGCGCTATATCAGAAAGGACTACAGCCTAGGAGAAGCCTCGTCTCCCCTGAAGGACAAGAAGGCAGCCAACGACCTTCTCTGTCGTGCCCCTAATAGTATGACACCCAGACTTGAGCCCCCTTGGTCGACCTTAGCTAAGGAAGCCTTACATAAGATGGAGTCTTAGATCTCCGGAATAGTGGAATCTTAAAAGCGTGGAGATCCTCCCACTCAATTCCCACAACCTCTTTGAGACGGAGAAAATACATTCAGATACATTCAGATGAAGGAGAATCCCCCTTCCCCTTTTCCACTTGACCCTGCAGTTGCCGCTCAACAGAATGTCTTTTAGTGGATCAGTTTCTTGTCAGCGGTACAGGCGTCTGGTATGGAAATTGCGGCCAATCAGTGGACCGATTGGGTGCTAGAGTGTCGTGATGCCATGACTTCGAACTTCCACAAACACTTCAGATAGGCCACCGAGAGGGACTTCATTTACGTGGCTTGTCTTTGAAGGAGCCCCCTTTCTTCTCACCAGCAGAGGTGGAGGCAACAGTAAAATGGAGGAAGAATACTCGACTCTATCCTGCAGTGTGAGGCGTTGTTTTCAACCACCTCAACCTTCCACATCAAGACAGAGCAAAGCAGCTGCTCAACCCTCCAAGCTCTTTGACCTCTCAGCTCTGAACAAGTTCTTCAGGCAGAAATCATCCAGGATGAAAACTGCCACCACATGGTCACACAAACAATCAGGCTTCAGGACATTTATTTCCAAATCCCTATCCACCCATTCTCAAGGAAATACCTCCATGTAGTAATAGCCAGAAAGGTGTTGCAATTAAAGATAATTTGCTTTGGCCTGTCATCGGCACCCAAATTTTCACAAGGGATCTTCAAGCTCCATCGTCGTGGGCCCATCGCACTGAATTTTGCCTGTTCTGCTATCTAGATGACTAACTAGCCTGAGCAAAGTCCAAGGACAACCTTCTCCTCCTGCTGGACAGTTCTAAGCTATCTAGATGACTAGCTGATCCAAGAGGAGTCAAAGGATGACCACCTCCAAGACAGTTCTTTTTGTCAAGACTTGAGAGTCATGATGAGCTGAGAATTCTGTCCTAATCCTCATTCAAGGACTAGGATATCTGGGGTTGGATAAGGATATAGTGGAAGGGAAGTTCTTTATGCAAGAGGACGCTCTCCCCTTCCAACGGCAGTCTTCTTCCAGCTGGCTAGTGGCAGTAGCTCCTAAGGCACTTAATAACGTAGATTGGTTAATCCTCGGAGGCTGATCTAGTCTTCGATCTCTGCAATTGGGACCAAGGGTTCCTGGTCACAGCTTCTGGACATCCCGCTCTACCCAGTATGGATAGAGGAGGAGTCCAGAAAGGACTTTCAATAGTGGCTGAAAGACAAATCTCGTGAAAGGGGACCACTTTCGATACATCCATCGGAATCCCTCCTCTTTATAGAAGCATCCAGAGAAGGGTGTAGAGATCTTCACAGTCAGCAAATGGTGTTGGATTGATTGATTTGAAGTTTTCTCGCATCCTGACGTCTAAGGTCATTGATGCCGATATCATTTATTATAAAGAATAAAAGAATATGACAAATTTGGAGATAATTTGTATTTTTCCCTATCTAATGCAAACCTGTAGCAATTTATATTGGATATTACTTCGGTGAAAGCTAGAAGGGAGCCATTAGATTTTAAGTGAGAGGTGGTAACCCTACCTAACCACTAATAGTGAGTAGGTAGGGGGTGGTTGGGGGGTACCCACCCACTTATATCTACTCACGGTTCAATGAACCACATCACATTTCGCTTGCAGGCAGGACTTACTGGGGGTACAGGTGATGGCGGGCCAATTTATATAAATGGCTACAGGTTTGTATTAGTTAGGTTAAAATACAAATCATCTCAGAATTTGTCATTTGTTCCCATACTAACAAACCTTCCGCTATTTATATTGGATGGCTCACTCTTAGGAGGGTAAAGTCCAACTACTGGCTTAGTCATTGACCCGGGTTTCCCTAGTACAGTATTAGACTGTAATCGAGGGAAAACTTGCACCTCGCATATCAATACAAGTGAGTATGATAGTGGCCTGAACAACTAAAGCAGTTGTGAGAGATGATATAAGAATGTCTAGGTAAGAAGATGCTCCTAGTTAAAATAGGAGCCCTACAAATAAAAAGACTTTTCCCAAGGCCTACCTCGCAGGGGGCGTTGGGGATGTGTATGAGTATGTGAAATATATACACTTTTTTACTCTAGGGAAGTTATTACCTGCAGAGGTTTAGGCCAGCTTTGCAAAGGGACCCATGGCACTGTTCCTCAAAGGAGGGAAAGATGATGAAAATAAAAGAGCCAGGCATACTTTTTCATCCCAGCCTTCAACCTTCTGCTACTTGTCCAACAAGGAGCTTGAGGTATTATTAAACCGCTTATTGTGTCACCACCATAGGAGTGATAGAGAAAACGTATCGGGTCTTCTGTGGGTCACGTCTTGTAAGTAGGGTGAGGTGAAGCTTAGACATGTATCCACCCTACCAATGGCACGGTTTGTGTCACAAAGGAGCTGCTTGAAACTGTTAAAAACGGATTCTGCCCAAAAACGTTCAGAGCCCTGGGTCATCTCTATGAGGAGGAGGAGAGGGATTTTGTGACTGGTGTAGGACCTGCGTTCCCGTCACAGACGAGATCCTTACAACCTTCTCTGGCCTTCCTAGGGTTAGCAAGGGGTGCTGAACTTACGCAAACTCTTTCATTGTTTTCCTGAGGTATGGCCTCAATGTAATCACTGGCGTGAAAAAGAAAAACAATGACAAGTATCTGACCCAGTGTGTTATATCCTTGGGGCTAGGTAATCACCCTCCTCGAGGTAAGTCCTCGAGTAATTACCTGTGTTATAGCCTTGATTACAAAGCTGCAGGTTTCCAGTTGGAGGGCTTGAACATGAGGTTCAAGCTGCCCAGAAAAAAATAGGATGTTACTTGGTTTCTCGCCACGAGCGAGAGATGTTAAGGGAGACCCATAGGGTATGTCTCTCTTTTGGTCGAGTGTCACACTGGGAAAGACCTGTCTTCAGAGTCAGGGGAAGATCTGCAGTTTAGAGCCACCCGTCCTGTAGAAGGCCGTATTACCAAAATACAGGTTATCAGTTCAAACTCTATGGAGAGCCCTTCCTTGGCAATTTTTGAGTACATGACTAGAATAGCACTCCTGAGTAATATTAAAAAAAAGAAAAAAAAACAGACTTCCTTTACGACTAGATCCGTAATGGGTTCTCCAGAGCCGTAGACGTGCCACTGTAAGTAACCTGTTTCGATGGGGCTAGACTGAAGCTCTAGTCGAGTACCTTAATGAGATAAGTCTGCACAGAAGTGGGAAGAAGCCATCTAGTCCTTTCCCAGGAAAATTGCTCGCAAAAAGATGATCACTGCTTGTCATTGATATTCATTCCGCTTTCCGAAGGAAGGCCTCTAAAAGAGAGTCCGTAGGAGGAATACTCCAGAAGGAGGGGTGGAGTCAGTAAAATCCAAACCCGTGAACAGCATACCCCAAATGGGAGCCCACGTAGAAGCAGGAAGTTTTTCCCGCGAACGGTAAACCGACGAATCACTGTCATTCCCCGACACTTTCCTGAAGAAAGAAGGTGCCTACTAGGGGATTAAGAGACGGTATCATTCGTGCTCTGTTCAGAGTCCTAAGGACATATGGTCCTGTATGTGGTCTCCCCCACAATTTTCTTAGATGCCTCTATAGGACGCATCAAATCCAGAAAAACAAGGAGATCTACTCCTGGGAGAGATTCTCATCAGGCAGTCTTTTAACTAGGACCGTTACTTGCTCAGGTCTTGTAGAGGACCAAGAGAAGGACGATCCCTATTGCCGAGGGACCTAATCCGGCTAGTTCTTCAGAGGTCACACTCGACGGGGACGATTGTAGTCTAGTCGGACCTGCGGAAGTTTCTACAGGGTAATGACTCATATATGCTTATAGAATATGACCTTCCTGTCATTTCTTCGATTACTCGAATTATAGATCAATGTAAACGGGAGATGTCTCGCAGGAGTTTAAAATCAGTCAGTAGGGCGAGGTCTTACAGACGAGGGCCGATCCTAATAGGACGCTAACTGGTTGACCACAAAACCTTCCCTTACATGACAAGGTTTGAAGGTTAAGATTGTCTCACCAGGAGAGACTAAAAGTAGAGACTTCTAACCGATGAAGCATGGCTATATTCTGGCGTCCCGCGTCTTCCTATGAGATCGGATGTTCCAATCATGAGGAAGAAGATGAAGACTGTTTACCATTTCCTAGAAGATGGAAGATACAAGATAATATCCTTGTAGCTAAGTCTGGACTCTCTTTCCTTGGCGAAAGGACAAGAGCCAATTATTTTGAGCTCATTGGAGGGGTTTTCTTGCGAGAGGAATACCTGTATATTCATTCCCAACCACTCTGGCCTAAGGTTACGGGAGAAAATCCTCGTCCGACTTCATGAACAAGTCTGTGTTTCATGAAGTGTAGATAAAAGATGTGTCACCAGAATGGAAGCAGATGGAGGTTGAATGTGTTTCCACTAAGATCCGAGGGCATAAGAGCCAACGGAGATTGGGAAAACACAGATTTTCAATATCCTCTGTTATTTGTCATGTCACTCGTCTAGGGCTGACTCGAATCATAGCAAGTAATATGCTATGGCTGTCGACAAGACAGCACTGAATTTCGTTCTTTAAGAGGGAAAGAATGGGTAACCTAAAGAGGATGTGTCTCCCGCTAGAGAGGGAGAAAAACAGTCAAAGAATCTGCCTCCTTTATCACTTCCAGAGATCCGATTTGCTTCAGGAGACTGTCTAATTAGCTTAGTTCCTATTCAAGCAAACTCATATCGTGAGCAGCCCTGTAATAAACAAGACAACAGGGGAGAAGGTAGCCAGCAAAGCAGCAACCTGGTTCCTGAGGCAATTTGTTCGCAAGTCTTCCTGTAGTACGAACGAAGTGTACAAGAAAACATACGTTCAATGCAGATGAATTCCTGTGAGTGTGCCGGATTCAATGCATAAACCTGGCCACTTTGAAGCAGGTCCCTCTGATTCCGCTGACGGCGAGAAAACCTTTGGGAAACCAAAGAGCGAGGGGCACTGAGTCTTGCACTAGCATGTTATCCCCGTCGCCGAAGGAGGGTGTATTCTTAGGTTCCCAGAAGTAACAAACTGTAATCCCATCAACTCTGCAGGGTCTAACAAAGTAGTGTAAGCTCAAGAATGAGGCGAGACAATCTACACCGTCTAGGAGAGAGAGCTCTCTTGAGAAGCTCCCTCTCAGGAAGTGGCTGTCGAACTAGAGGCCTAGGATGTAGCAGGCTTATACTGATCACTAGTCTCTGACTAGTGAACATCAGGCAGCAAAATGAACAGCAAGCGAAAACTACGAGCTACCGTCGTGTAGGTCAACAAGTGACTACTTGCCTGTTGAACATACAAAACAGCGAACAGTGCTATTGATAAGCAACCGTGGATCATCTGGCCGTTGAAAAACGGCGACTGATAGCTGAAAAATTGGAGATCTGGAAAATCCAAGATCTACCAAATCAGTAGGGATCGTTTCACTTGAGACTGTGCTCTTGATCATGAGAGCCTCGTCCTAGGTCTTGAAATGACTCATGTGAGCTCGCGAGAGTCCCGTTTGCGAGTGTGAGCGTCTCCCACGTGAGCGCCTCGCACGAGAGCGTGAGCATGTTGCTCGGGAGCGCCTTGCACGAGTGCTTCTTGCTTACGAGAGCGAGCATCTTGCACGAGAGCACGAGCGTCTCATGCGAGAGGGTCACACCTAAGAGCGCGAGCATCTCGCGCAAGGGCATGAGCGTCACACCCAAGAGCACGAGCGTCCAGCACTTGTCTCGCTCGAAAGCGCAAGTGTCTCGCCCAAAAGCGTGAGCATCTCGCACGAGAGCGTCCCGCACGAAAGCACAAGCATTTCGCTCATGATCATGAGCATCTAGTTCGTGATAGTAATTGTGGTCGTCTGACTCGCAATCGTAAGCGTCAAGAGCTTGTGCGTGACTGGATCATGATCATAAGCATCTAGCTCGTGATCGTGAGCATTTAGTTTATAATCATGAGCGTCAGCTCATATTCAGTGTTTGGGTTGTGCCCATTATCGTGAGCGTCTTGCTCGTCCTCGCGATCGCAAGCGTCTAGTTTGTAATCGTGAGCATTGATCTTGATGTGAGCTTTTAGTTTTTGATCGAGTGTCTAGCCTGGGATACAGGCTCATCGCTCGTGATCGTGAGCATCTGGCTCGCAATCGCAAGAGTCTCGTTCATGATCACGAAAGTGTAGCTCGTGATCTTTACCACAAGACGTTCGTGATCATGATCACAAGAGTCTTGCTCGTGACCGTGAGAGTGCAACTCATGGTTAAGAGCGTGAGAGAGAGCGTGACCGCGATCACAGTCGCAAGTGTATTGCTCGCAACTGCGAGCGTGTAACTCACGACCGCAAGCTTGAGTGTGGTCGTGAGCGTCTCTTGACATGATCACGAGTGTCTATCTCGAAATCGTGACCAGAAGATTCTTGTGATCGCAATCACGAGCCTCGTGGTTGAGCAAGTAACTCACGATCGTGAGTGTAACTATGATCGTGAACAAGAGCCCAATTGTGAGCATGAGCATAAGCACGATTGTGAGCGTCCAGGTAGCGATCACAAATGTTTAGCTTGCGATCCCAACCACAGGACACTCGAGATCATGGTCACGAACATCTTGATCAGGGTCACAAGCGGCATGATCGCGGTCACGAGCGTCATGATCGCGGTTACGAGCGTCATGCTCGCAGTTATGAGAACGTGTAACCCGTGAGCGCAATCAGGAGCATCTCACTGGCAATCACGTAAACGTTGTTAAGGGTTGTAGAGAATGGCCTCACAATCATGGACGCTCGTGACCATGAATGTGTAATTCACGCTCGTGAGCGCAATCGCACGCGTCTCGCTCGCTATTACTTGAACGTTTTCAAGGGTTGTAGAGATTGACATCACAATCATGGTCACGAGCGTCTTGCTCGCAACCGTCAGCGTATAATTCACGCTCGTGAGCGTGGGCGCGCTTGTACACATCTCGCTCTTGATCACAAGTGTCTAACTCGTGATTGCAAGCGTCCTCATAAAAGAAGAGACTAAAGTCACAATCATGGTCACGAGCGTCCCGCTCGCGACAGAGAGTGTATGCACAATCATGGTCACAAGCGTCTCGCTCGTGACAGAGTGTAACTCACGATTGTGAGCGTGAGCGCGATTGTGATTGTCTCGCTAGCGATCACGAGTGTTTCGCTAATGATCGTGAGCGTCCTCAAGGGTTGAGGAAAGACTACTGTCGTAATCGTGGTCACGAGCGTCTCACTCGCAATCGTGAGCGTGACCGCTAATGTGAGCGGAGACCACGATCGTCATGAGCTCGTGACCGAGAGTGTATAACTCACGATCTTGAGCGTGAGCACAAACGTGCGCATAGGTTGTGTAAAGACTCTCCCTCAAAAGGGGAATATCTTACACCTGGAAGCAAACCTCCGAGCAGCACTCTGTTCCCCTTCAACGAGTTCCATCTCAAATGAAGGTTAAAATAAAGTGTTGCTAGAGAAAAAGCAAAGGCTTAATTCTGAGTTCTCTCCGAAGGGATTTCCCTGACAGGAATCCTGCTGGAGTAATCCCCCGAAGGAGAAACTAAACAGGAATTCATCTTCAAGAAGAAGAACGTTGAGATCGCGATAACCTACGATCCCGAGATTGTAGCGATCTTTGTGGAGACCATTGATCGTCACAAAAGACGTCCTAATGGGTGCCTAACATCTGATTGTTGCGTACGACAATCTGACCAACCAGGAAGACAAGGTGATGAGTCTCGCCCCTGCGATCATTGAACAGAATAAATTCTGGACTCATCATTGGATTGTCGCGAACGACATCCTGATCAATCAGGAAGACGAGGTGATGAGTCTCGCCCCTGCGTTCATTAAACAGAAGGAAAGTCCGTCAATTGTCGAGGACGCTGAGGGTTGACGATTGTCCTTGATCTCGCCATTCTCAACAAGCGGAGCTGCATACGCGGGCTGAAACATTGCCTGTAGGGAGAGAGAAAAATTGCGGAATGTTGGGAGACGACGATACCGGCAGAAGACGAGAAGACTCGTCGTCAGCAGAAGACGAAGGAAGGGCAAACGGGAGGTAGACTTAGTCGACAGCCTAAGACATCAGCCGCAACAACAGCCACTTGACTTCGCAACCCGATGTCGTCATGATGCGCTGAGGAGAGAGAGAGAAAAGAAAAGGGAAAATTAAAAATTCCTCTCTTCCAAGGGGGGAGAAAGAACCCTCTGAGGAATCGTCAGTGCCGAGGAATCCTTCCAATAACTCGCAGAACAAACATCGACATCCGAAACCGCCACCACATTACTCCGGAATGGAGCATCGCGTAAAAACTCAAGTCATATCTGTAAAAGGTTCTGGGCTGCCAGAACCAACTTGTCAGGCGCGACCTCTTTGGTAGGGTGAATTAATGATGCAAAGCCTTTTCCTATGTTTAATGTCTGACTTCCTTCATAACAACTTTGATATCAACATTCATACTGCAAAAAAACCCAAAGGAACATAAATCTATTAGTGACTTATTCTCAAAAAATGTCTATTGCATAACAATACTGTACCTAAGGACCTTTAATATGTGGTACCCTTTACACTGGCAAGATGTGCATTGAATGACAATAGTTTAATGTAAAAAAAATAGTACTCAATTTGCACTATGGTACATACAGGCCTACTATGGACATAATTAAATTTCTTCAATATTTTTCAATAATAATATTGCTAAAAAGTGGCCTTAAAGAACAGGAGACAAGATTCAAGATGGATGATCCCATCATTGCTATATATATAACCTAACCTGTTCACCACAAAAAACCTATGTATTTAATATAAGTAGGTTTTATTTATTGCAATGATGGCATCAATCATCTTGAATCTTGTCTGCTGTTCTTTGAGGCCACTTTTTAGCAATATTATTGTTGAAAAATACTGAAGAAATTTAATTACGTCCATAGTAGGCCTGTATGTACGATAGTGCAAATTGAGTCTATTTTCCTACATTAAACTTTGGTTATTTTATGCACATCTTGCCAGTGTAAAGGCTACCACATATTAAAGGTCCTAAGGTACAGTATTGTTATGCAATATGACAAATTCGTAGGTAATTTGTATTTTTCCTAACTATACAAACCTTAGCTATTTAATATGGGTAATTACTTTCGGCGTAGCTGGAATGACGAACCATTATTATTTCAACGAGGGTTTACTACCCCACCGCTAGTTAGCGGGGGGTAGGGAGCTTGCTAACCCCCCCCCCCCCTCTCACACACACCTGTGCTTGAGCTCACTTTGCTTAGAGGTAGGACTTCACGGGGGATAGGGCTGGCGGGCAAGTTTGATTAAATAGCTAAGGTTTGTATAATTAGGAAAAATGCAAATTACCTACGAATTTGTCATTTGTTCCGTAACTGAAATACAAACCACGCTATTTAATATGGGTGACTCACCCCTTAGGAAGGGTGGCAAGTCCCAGCCAGTACTGGCTTTTGGCTTTGCCCAGGGACTCAGTATCTGAGTGTGTCAGCACTCAACAATAAGGAGTCCCTGCACCTCGCTAGAACCTTGCTGCGCAAGGGCTGCCGCCTACGTAAGCTGTGTGTGAAGGTATGAAGTGTGACTCATCCTAGGAAGATGACCTGTAGTCCTTTAGATGGAAACTTTAGGCTAGGACTCTCCCAATACCACCTCGTCAGGGTATGGGGATGTGACAGTGTTAGCTCAATACTAGGAATACAAGGACACATGGTTTACCTGCAGTGGTTCGAGGTCAGCTGTGCAGAGAACCCAGGATGCTGCTTTCCCCAAGAGAGGGGAGGATGAAGAAAAGAATAAGGGCCAGACAAACCTTTTCATTCATGCAGACTAAGACCGGGTAACAATGCCCTCAACCTTCTGCTACTTGTCCATTAAGGAGTCTGAGGTTTTAAACCAGCTGTTGTGCAGCCACCACAGGGGCGATAGAGAAGGTATCGAGCCTCCTGTGGGTCACGTCTTGCAGGTAGTGGGCTGTGAAGGTCGTCTGATGCTTCCACACCACCGCTTGTAGAACCTGCGTCACTGAAAAGTTCTTCTTGAAGGCCAGGGACGTAGCTACGCACCTGACATCATGTGCTCTGGGGCGACATGACGGAGGAGGGTCAGGATTCAGGGACAGATGGATCACCCTATGAATCCATGCCGAGATAGTATTCTTGGTAACCCTCCTCTTTGTTCTCCCAGTGCTCACAAACAATGCCTGCACTTGGGGACGAACTGCAGACGTTCTTTTGAGATATAGCCTCAGGCTCCTTACTGGGCACAGTAGGAGATGGTCTGGGTCATCTATTACAGAACAAAGATTCGAAATCTGGAAAGAGTCGAACCAAGGGTCCGGCACTCCCGGATTTTGAGTCTTAGCAACAAACTCGTTGACGAATATGAACGTTACCTCCCCCCATCCCCTTGAATGGGCGATGTCATACTAGAGACCATGAAGTTCACTGACTCGCTTGGCCGAAGCCAAAGCTAGTAGGAACACTGTCTTCCAAGTTAGGTGGCGATCTGAAGCTTGGCGTAATGGTTCGTAGGGAGGTCTCTTAAGAGACCTGAGAACTCGAACCACGTTCCATGGAGGAGGATTCACTTCCGACTGAGGGCAGGTAAGTTCATAACTTCGTAGGGAAAGTTCCAGCGAGGAAGAAATGTCCACTCCTTTGAGCCTGAAGGCTAGACTTGAGGCTGAGCGATAGCCTTTCACTGCCGAGACTGAAAGGCACATTTCTTCTCGCAAATACACAAAGAACTCCGCTATTGCTGGAATAGTGGCATCGAGTGGAGAGATACCCCTTCCACGACACCAACCACAGAAAACTCGCCACTTTGCCTGGTAGACCCCTGCGGATGACCTTCGCAGTTGTCCAGACATCCTGTTCGCAACTTGTTGCGAAAATCCTCTCTCAGCGAGGAGATGCTGGATAGTCTCCAGGCGTGAAGTCGTAGCAAAGCTACGCCTTTATGAAAGATGTTGGCGTGTGGTTGTTTGAGTAGCTCGTGTCATGGAGGGAGTTCTCTCTGAAGTTCCGTTAGGAGTTGCAGAAGGTCTGGAAACCATTCCGCGTGATGCCATAGCGGAGCTATAAGGGTCATCGAGAGATTGACCGATATTCTGGTCTTGTTGAGCACCCTCCTCATCAGACAGAACGGGGGAAAGGCGTACACGTCGATGTTCTCCCACCAATGTTGGAAGGCATCTTGCCAGAGTGCCTTGGGATCCGGGACTGGGGAGCAGTACAGCGGGAGCTTGAAGTTCAGCGCTGTAGCGAACAGATCCACAGTCGGGGAACCCCACAAAGTCAGGACTTTGTTGGTTACTAGATAATCCAAAGACCACTCGGTACTCACTATCTGAGACGCTCTGCTCAGACTGTCGGCAAGCACATTCCTCTTGCCTAGAATGAAGCGAGCCGATAGTGGAATAGAGTGGAATTCGGCCCATCTCAGTATCTCTACTGCAAGATGGGATAGCTGCATTGAAAAGGTACCTCCTTGCTTGTTGATGTAAGCCACTACTGTGGTGTTGTCGCTCATCACTACCACAGAGTGACCCGCCAGGTATTGTTGGAACTGTTGAAGGGCCAGGAATACGGCCTTCATTTCTAGCAGATTTATAAGGAGGCACTTTTCTGATTCTGACCACAGGCCTGAGGTCCTGTGATGCAGAACGTGGGCCCCCCACCTTTTTTCTTTCAGGCGTCCGAAAACAGCATCAAATCCGGGGGGAGGACGAGAAGATCAACTCCCCTTTGTAGGTTCTCATCTGTCACTCACCACTGAAGGTCCGTCTGTTCTGCAGGACCCATAGGGATCATGACGTCCGGGGAATCGTGACCCTGATTCCACCGGGACTTGAGTTGCCATTGGAGAGATCTCATTCTGAGGGGACCGTTGGGAACTAGACGGGCCAAGGATGAGAGGTGACCGAGGAGACGTAACCACAATTGGGCTGGAAGCTCTTCTCGTCTGAGGAAAGGACTCGCGACCCTCCTCAGCCTTGCTATCCTGTCGTCTGATGGGAAGGCTTTGTGGTGATTGGTGTCTATGATCATGCCTAGATATACCAGTCTTTGATAGGAAGCAAAGAAGACTTCTTGAGATTTACCATGATCCCCAGATCTTGGCAAAGTCCCAGAAGTTTGTCTCGGTGTCGAAGAAGGGCTGACTCCGAGTCTGCTAGGATCAGCCAGTCGTCCAGATAACGGAGGAGACGGATGCCGATCCTGTGTGCCCACGACGATATTAGGGTGAACACTGGTGAAAACCTGTAGTGCTGTGGAGAGACCGAAACACAGCACCTTGAACTGGTAGATCTTGTTGACTAGGCTGAATCTTAAGTACTTCCTTGAAGACGGATGGACTGGAATCTGGAAGTACGCGTCCTTCAGGTCCAGTGTACACATGAAGTCTTGCGGTCTCACTGCAAGTCTGACCGTGTCTTCCGTCTCCATGCTGAACAGGGTCTGCTTGACAAACCTGTTCAGAGCCGAGAGGTCGACGACTGGTCTCCAGCCTCCAGACGCCTTCTTTACAAGAAAGAGTCGACTGAAGAAGCCTGGGGACCTGTCGACGACCTCTTAGAGAGCGCCCTTCTTCAACATGGTCTGGACTTCTGCCAGAAGGGCTTGCCCCCTTGCCGATCCCATGGCAAGGGAGCTCAACGGTACTGGATTCGCTGTCAGGAGAGGTAGAGATGTTGTGAATGGGACGCGATATCCTTGACTGATTACGGAAATCGTCCAGGAATCGGCCCCGAGTTGCTGCCACCTGTTTGCGCAACTTTGTAGGCATCCCCCCACTGGTGGACATGCAGGGGGACTGCCAATCCTAGCGTTTGCGGCCTCGGCCGCTCCCCCTAGGATTGTTTCCTCCCCTGGAGGACTTTTTGCCTTTCTTGTCCTTGACAGGAAAGGGCTTAGACACCATTGTCTTCGTTGTAGCTGCCGGTTTCGTGGTCTTGGTAGGACGTGATTGCTGGGTTGCTGGAGGTTTATGGGGCTTTGATGTTAAAGCTCTATGTAGGAGAGAGTCCTGGTTGGACTTCCTCCACCTCTCAGCCGCCTGCTCCACGTCCTTAGGCTCGAACAAATTCTTCCCTTAAGATGGAAGAATGTCTGAGCCTGCTGATCTCGGTACTGGGGACCTTTTGGTGGAATCTCTCAGACACCGCATCTCGACGTTTCAAGATGGTATTAGCCCACAAGTTCGAGACTTGGTGGGCTAGAAACTCGATTGTACGTTTGCCTGAGAGTAAAAAGGTCTCCATAGCCTTCCTGGTACTCTCTTTGGACAAGTCCTCAGATCGTAACAGGAAGCCCAGAGACCCTAGCCAGATGTCCAGCCACGAAGTTGCCTGCATGGCACACTTCGCCACCTTCTCCTGGCTAAGGATCTCCGTTGTCGAGAACGAGACTTGTCGAGAACGAGACTTGCCGGTTGGAGAGTCTCTCTAGAGGGACTCCCCTGGTAAGCTCTTCGAAAGAGTGGTGTAGGGGAAGAGCTAAACAAGTCTCCTCCATGATGTCAAAGTACCTCCTCTGATGGACACGAGGAGGCGGGAGGAGTTTGTTACCGGCGCTGGATCGGCTGGAGGAGGCAAGCTCGGAGAGCTGGCCTTTGACCTTGTCTCTGGCACTCTTAACCCCTTGAGACCAGGGCAAAGCCACGCTGGCCTTTGAGGGTTTTTGAGTACCAAAGACTCGGTCCAAGACCGTGTCCTTGCCCTCACGAGGGGGAATCTCTGGATCCGCATACCCATTGAGATTCCTCATAAGGGTCAGAACCTGCCAGAACGCATGCTCTGATTCCTGTAGCTCTCCTCCTGAAGGGCTAGCAGCGAAGTCTCCTGTCCCCAAAGGCTTTTCTTGGGGGGACTCATGGATGTTCTCTGAGGGCTTGGCTGGCTCCGGTCTAATCCTTGAGGATGACTTAGGTAAAGTCTTAAGAGTCTTTCGACTCCCTCCTGGGAGGGATGCAGGACTCCAACAGTGATGGTGGGAGGCTCTTCTTTACCCCTACCCGAGAAGACTTCCCGGCGCGAGGTGGGGTTTCCCTCATTGGTGCGATGAGGGAATGCCTCACCTCTCGTGACTCCCCTGAGGACGGGAAATCTTCGTCCGAAGGGGAGGGAGTGAATGTCTGGGGGGGGTGAGGAGGCCTTCCTCAAAGACTTCCAAGGAGTCAGCTTCGCCTTTAGAGAAGTTACCACGTCAGATACTCCTCTCTTCCTCTTCAGGGGAGAAGCTGCCACTGATTTGTGGCCCAGCTCAGAGAGAACAGGCTTAAAAACCTGCATGACCGCTCTGACCAGGGGCCCGAACCAAGGCTGCTGACTGACAGCTGTGCTGTCAGAAACTCCCTCTGGAGGGAAGGGGATCATTCAATCCCAAGGAGGAGTTACCAAAGGAAGGTTTGCCTGAAAAGGAGAAAAATCCCTGGACCTATCCGGAATCCTCCCTCCCTCCGGCGAGCGCGCTGTTCTGCGCTTGCGGGGGAGGGGGGGCGCGCACGCAACGATGATGACCTGCGCGCGTTGTCCTGCAGCCTCCCGCGATGGGATTTGCCCTGGGTCGCGCAGGCGAGCGATGGCGCGCAGAGGCGCGTGCTGGAGATGGCAGAGGGCGCACAGAAGGCTGGATGAGCGCTCGCGCGAAGGCAATTGTTCACGCACGCGCGGGCGCGCAGGATTTGGCCGATGAGCCCGTGAGGGCGATAACGTTGGGCGCGCGTGCAGGAGATATATCCCTTGGGCGCGGGCACGCATGAGAGCGCACATCTGGTTGTGGAGGTGGGCGCGTAGGGTGCGCGTGTGCAATCTTGTGGGCACGCGTCGGAGACTGCGCGCAATGGCGCGCAGGTGAAGGATAGCAAGCAGGCGGAGTCCTATGGCGCTGGCGAGCAGGGGAAGAGGTTACCTTCCCCCTTGCGCCCAGATCAGAAGATTGTGGGCGTGCAGGAGATCGTTGGCGCGCAGGCGAGCGCTGGCGAGCAGGAGAGCACTGGCGCGTAGGCGAGCACTGGCGCGCAGCAGGATGAGGGTGCGCAGTAGCCCGCTGGCGAACAGGAGAGCGCTGGCGCGCAGGGGGGCGCTGGTGCGCAGGTGAGCGCTGGCGCGCTATAACAGGAACTTCTGCAGGCGAGCGCTTGCACGCAGTTACGCGCTGGCGTGCAGGTGATCGTTGGCGCACAGGGAAGACCTGGCGCGTAAGGGACTTAGGCACAATTTTGTGCGAAAGCCGTTTGTGCCCCAAAGAGACCGTCGCCCGGTTTACAACGGGATGAGTTGGCGCCCACAGCGCGTCAGCAGCCAGGAACGGCGACGGCAGGTCAGCAGGTCTGGCAGGTGGAAGGTCGGCATGCCCTTTGTAAGGACGACCTTCCACCGAAGGAGATAGCGAACGATCTGCGGAGAGGTCCAGGGATGTAGCTGGTAGAGTCGGAGAACGACGGCGAGGTTCCTCTGCGGCGGACTGTGGAGATGATGAACCGAAGAGGCGCCTCCTAACACCCTTGTGAGGTGAAGGAAGGCCTCTACGGCAAAGAGGAAGGCGGGCTTTAAGCCTTATATGCCCGCTGGGGGCCGTCGGGTCAGCGGGCTAACCATCAGCAGTCCTCCGAAGAGGAGTCTATGTGAGTGAACTCCCCCGAGGGGAAAAATCACCGGCAGGGGACCCCGTTGGACTTAGTTCCTCCCTCGAAGGATGTTCGGAAGGGGGAACTAAGCCTTCAGCTACATCAGCAACATCAGGAGCAGAGGTTTGATACAACTCACTGGAAGCCTCTGCCACAACAACGTCGACGATAGACAGAGGATCAACCTCTGCTAAAGTCGGCGATTGTCTGACAGCTGCCCCCAACCTGATCATGTCAAACAAGGCTTCCTTGGAGGGCGAACCCTCAAGCCCCAAGGAAGCCCAAAGCTGCAACAAATCATTATTAGACATATTTACATTAAAATCCTCCCCCGGGGGAGGAGGAGCTGCCTCACTATGGGAGGCAACTCCCTCTCCCAAACCCCGAGATCGGTCATCAGAACTACGGCCTACGCTACCACTCGACAGTTTCTCGGAAGAAACCGATCACGCGGGAGCTTCGGAGGAGGTTTGGGCCACGGAAGAAGAGGCCTTGGGATTTTCTCCTTTCAAAGAAACCTTCGAAGGAGAAATATCCCGTCTGGACTTCTTCTGGCGCCGAGAAAACCTCTCCCACTGGGAGGTAGACCACTCCCTACACTCACCACACACATTCTTATCACACCGCTGGCCCCTACAATAAGGACACAAGGTGTGGGGGCCCGTTTCACCCGCCGACATATACGTGCCACAAGGGCGGTCAGGTAATCCAGGACACTTACGCATCGCAGAGGCCAACTTCACACACACTCTGTCAAAGGAAAAGCAAACAAAAGATTAGCAATGGCTGTCAAAGAAGGTGAGGGTGACAGCGAACACGTCCGACTACCACCCGAGCAGAGAGCAAAGTGAGCTCAAGCACAGGTGTGTGTGTGAGGGGGAGGGGGTAGCAAGCTACCCTCCCTACCCCCCGCTAACTAGCGGTGGGGTAGTAAGCCCTCGTTAAAATTCTAATGGCTCGTCATTTCAGCTACGCCGAAAGTCATTACCCATATTAAATAGCGTGGTTTGTATTTCAGTTACGGAACAAAGTCATTTTTGGAGAATAAGTCACTAATAGATTTATGTTCTATTCTTTTTTTTTTTTTGCAGTATGAATGTTGATGTAAAGTTGTTATGAAGGAAGTCATAAGAGGCCTTGTGACATTAAACGTAGGAAAAGGCTTTGCGTCATTAATTCACCCTACCAAAGAGGTCACACCTGACAAGTCGGTTCTGGCAGCCCAGAACCTTTTACAATTCATAACTGCATCCCAAGGTAGGCTGACAAGTATAACAGAGATAAATTGTAGCATTATACAGTACTGCTGGTCTTAAAAAATAGAAGAGCTTCATGTAAAACAATGATAGGGTACGGTCCAAGTTTATATCGTCTGTATACACTGGGGCATATCCACATATTCAGGATTTACATCACATATATCCATTCCCGACTGGGCAGAAATTAGTCAACATAAATTCAACAATTCTCCAATCTGCCGCCCTTTGGGACTGGTGTTTACCCACAGAAAACCTATAAACAATGGCACATTATATTCGCAATTAAACTTTTCACAGTTTTAATAACTAAATAAAAAATAATCATATAAATTTACCTTAATAATTGTCACACAAATCTCCATTAAATCACTTTGCAAAACTTAATTCAATTAAATATGGAATTTTTACTTCCAGTTCAAGATTCTAGAACATTCTACAGGTAAGAAATTACATAAAATGATTGCAATAAGACATGAACGCGCAATCTTAATATTTTTTTTACAATATTTCACATTAATTAATAACAAAAATAAGGCATACTTTATGGTCAAACTAATTAAAATTTGACATCGTGCCATAATAAAACCGATTCATAAAGCAGTCTACATCAGCAAAAAACATTTTCTCTGAATTAACTCCGTTTACTTTATAAAGAAAATGTAACACCGGAAACTTTAGGCATGAGTAAACAATTATCAATAAACTAAAAGGCTTTCAATATAAAAAGAATTCACACTGGCACCTGCTGTGTCGCAGGATTCTATAATATCTGTAAAGAAAAGAAAGCGTAAAGCAATAGTGGTAAATGGCTAAGCCTTGAAGGGAGAGAGAGGAGATGTTCGTTCTCTACCAGCCAAAAGTAAAATGTGATGTGGTTCACTGAACCGTGAGTAGATATATGTGGCTGGGTACCACCCAACCAACCCCTACCTACCCACTATTAGTGGCTAGGTAGGGTTGCCACCTCGCACTTAAAATCTAATGGCTGCCTTCCAGCTTTCGCCAAAGTAACATCCAATATAAATAGCGGAAGGTTTGTTTAGTATGGGAACAAACTCAATTAAAACCATAAAAGCAAAGATGTCAATATAAAAGTTAAATGGCTTTCAGAAGACCTGCTTCTGAAATCAATCTAAAAATACCGCTAGCATAGTATGACACATCATGTCCAAGAATCTTAAGAAGGATGAGCCTGCTATCCTCACCTCTAGCCTCAAACCTATATCTATTTCTTTCGGTACTATAACTGGGGAATTACATCAACAAATGCCTCGCTGTCAAAGGTAACAAACAGTCATTGCAATATAGCTGGTATTGGCCAGATAGCAGAAATTCATGTGTCAACCGAGTGTGACCAATACAGAAACAACAAAGAATAGTCTCCCACTTTCAGGGCATTATGTTATACAGTATTGTACTTCCAAGGGGATATAATATTCATTAATTCTCTCATTTTATTTTCTACTGAACTATCCCAATGCTGTTACCAATTATCATAAATAAAGTTCTTAATGATGGTAAACAATCATTACAGAGAATGGGATACTTTCTTTGTAGCAACTCAGCTGCATCATTCTTTGCCAGTAAATCTGCCTTCTCATTTCCAGACACACACGTGTGCCGGAACCCAGTAAAATCGAACTGTTATAGCTCTCAGTCCAATAATATAAACCCATTCTAAAATCTTTAAAACTAAAGGGTTACTGGAATTAAAAACTTCTCAAGCTTGGACACTAATTGCATCACTAAAAATGGTAAAATTACCCTCCTCCTCCAAAGGTATTTTCTCAATAGCGATTAGTATGTCATACTGTTCAGCAGTGAATATGGAAGCTGTTTAGAGGAAGAGCACCTATATAATTAAAAGCATTACTACATACGCCAAATCCAACGCCAGCATCAGATTTGGAGCCATCAGTGTATATAAAATTTGATTCCCTGTTCTGCAACATGCTCTATAATAAGAGACCTGGCTTCTAAGTCAGTCATATTCTTTTTAACACCGATAAAATATTTACAAAAAGATATCTTTGGTAATTTCCATGGAGGGGTCGATATATTAAATGGAATCCCCTTACTTCTAACTATATCAAGACAGTAGACTAATTGTTTCATCCAAAAAACCATAAGGTTGAGGAGATTTTAGGAGTAACTCAAAGTATGTTGAGTGCCTTACAAGATTTGCAGTCTGATAGGCTAACGAATTAGGAATTACCGAGCAATAGAAGACTTTCGGTAAAGGTATAAAGGTAACTCTCCAGAATCAACAAGGAAGCTTGAGATAGGCAAAGTTCTAAAGGCTCCTAAGGGCAATCTGATACCAGTATGGTGAATAAAATCTAAAATCTTTAGTTGACTTGCGGTGGCTGAGGAGTATATTTCACACCCATAACTAATTTTTGAAAAAATTAAGGCCTTGTATAACTTTAAAGTTATTCTGCGTTCTGCCCCCCCTGTTGTATGGGGCAAAACTTTTAAAAGGTTCAGTGCCTCAAGACACTTTACTTTTAAAGCCTTCAAGTGGGGAACCCATGTAAACCTACAATCAAATATCAATCCTAAAATCTAACTTCACTTAAACATGGGATCCTTTCACCTTTGATGTACATATCAAGGTCTGGATGTACTCTCAGAAATGGACACCAGTTATGCTTGTCGAAAACTTAAATCCATTCATAGCTACCCATAAAATATAAACAATGTCTGGAGGAATGACAGAGGATATCCCATTGATGGCTAATAGGGTTATACTCAGGACACTACCCTGGGGACCGGTTTTAGGACAGTTGCGTCCCGGACATTTGCGTACCGGACATTTGCGTCCCAGACATTTGCGTACCTGGACATTTGCGTCCCTGGACATTTGTGTACCTGGACATCTTTGTCCCTGGACATTTGTATACCTAGATTATTTTCAAATATTATTAACCTACATATCAAAAAGCAATTTCTGGGCTCGAACCTGTGCCGCCCAGTGAATAAGCTCCATTTAGCACTTATTCTTAGGTAATTTACTGCTAAATATACCAGAGAAAAAATGTAAAGGAGTCCTAGGTTAACTAGCTCGCTCACCTATTGGTGTCGGTATAAAATTGGGCGTATAATCCAGAGGTCCCGCACTATTTAGATTCATCCACGACAAAGACCCCAATAGAGGAGAGCCGTTCAACCTCACTCGGCACCACCAACTCTGCATCCACTCGGAACCCAACTCCTTTTAGCACGCTGTGTTGTAACCCGCTTTTTTGTTGTGCTCTCGTATTTCGCTTATTTTCCACTGGATTATGGCTTCTTCATCGGTTTCCCAGGAGACACCGTCTAAGTTAAGTACCAAGCTATGTTTTGCTGTGTTTTGAGCAATCTAGATCGTTTAATATTTAAATTATAGGAGTTTATTCTCTTCGTTCATATCGATCTTGCTTGATTCCGCTTACAGTTGGTACTCCTGTTTTGAGAGCTTTTAGTTTCACCCGCAGTGTTACTATGTGTATTATTTTTATTATTAATTAAATGTTATTTGTTATTGTGGATATTCATTATTTAGCGTTTAGAACCCTCGTGGTTCATTTTTAGGGCCGATATCAGTTACGTATCGTTATGGCTTGCCGACCTTCGTTACTAGGCGGCAATTTTATTTTATAAGTCATCAGGTGTGTCCTTTGTGATTTATTTATTATGTTGCATGCCTTGCCCTAAATTTTTTATGTGTATATTTATATAATTTTTCAACGCTATTACTTTTATAATGAATATTTGTGCTATTACTCCGTTTGATCTGTCTGGTTGGGGATCGTCAGTTGGTAGCCCTGCTGCTCCGTATCACGTGATCCTCCCCCAAGCTCCCCCTCTCGCTAGGTGGGCGGCTAGGCTTCTCTCCCCCCTCCCCTAGGGGACCGTTGCCTTCCCTCCTTTTAGAGGGGGTAGTTCAGTGTTTATGGACTTTGTCCTCCGGGTGTCCCGGCGGGTTCGTCTCTGTCTAGACGGGTTGGCCACCGGTCAACAGAGTTGGATCCCGGTGCACCCTATTTTATATTCACTTATCACACTTTTATTATGTTATACGAAACCCTCCGGGTTCGGTTGGCGGTTCTTATCTACAGTTCCGCCCCCCTATTAATTTATAACAGTTCCTATGATTATATATGATTATATATGACAGATTACTATCTCGGAGTTCCTATATATGAATTGGTTTATGGATATACTTTTATTTCCCGGCCCGGGGCTTAACCTCGCCCCAGGAAATCAGACACTATGTGTCTTAATCCTTTGTTACATCCTTTTTATGCTCCCGGCTCGACCGGAATGGATAGCTATACTCTAGTCTTAAGTTAGACTTATGTTTAGGCCCGGGTCCTCCGGACCCGCCCCTACTTAAGAGTATTACAGTTAAGCTCTAGTCTTAAGTTAGACCTATGTTAGTCCCGGGTCCTCCGGACCCGCCCCTACTTAAGAGAATTACAGTTTCTCATATACTATTCTTTTTATAGATGGTGCATTGTCAGACGACGGCCTGTGCGGCTGTTCTGCATCAGCCTTGTGGGCATACCGTATGTCGGTCTCACGCCCTCTGCGGGGTTCAGCTG
This sequence comes from Palaemon carinicauda, assembly GCF_036898095.1. NCBI lineage: Eukaryota > Metazoa > Arthropoda > Malacostraca > Decapoda > Palaemonidae > Palaemon > Palaemon carinicauda. The sequence goes on from NC_090761.1 coordinate 46,507,597, forward strand.
GAGGACATCGTGGTCTGGCACCCTGATAACTGCATGGTCTGTTTTGACCTCATCACCACCCTTGGATCTGACTCGGTGAGTCCTGTTGGCTATGTTGCCTTCTTATTTTATTTTACCTTTTTTGGTATACATACACTATTTAGTAAGATTTCTATGGTCTTGAAGGACCACTGGGAGTCTTCCTTTTTATAATTCCCGCTATTATTTCAGGCATCCCCGGAGCAAAAGTCTGCGGCTCGGGCCACACTGAAAGTGTGGGTTGGTGGTTTTGCCCGAAACGTGAAATCCAAGCAGCCTTACGTCCTATCCGAAGACTATTGTGCCATGGTCTATCCCAACGCCAAGTCTTCAGCCGCTGTGGCTAGGCATGTTGCAGCTCCCATCATTGCCCACATTGATGCCACCATAGCGGGGTTTATTGATCAAGATCAAGATCCGTCGGATGCCCCCGGAGATCTGGAAGACAATGTTGCTTCCATGAACCTGGACGTCGAACCCATGTTATTGGATGATCCGGACGCAGGTAGGGTGGTAAGTGAGGCAGGTGTTACCGGTGCTGAGATTCCTATCCTCAGCCCCGCTCTTTCTTCTTCTTCTGATCGCTCTTCCTTTCATGGTTTTTCTGGGGACCGTGATTCGTCTCAACGATCACACCCGGTTCCCCCCAAGGATAAGTCTACATCTAGAACCTTACCTAAAGCTCGTAAGCCTCACAAGGCTTCCCATAGTTCTAAGCAGAATACAAACCCGTCATCTCAGGCTTCCGGCTCCTCCTCTAAGTCTCACGACCCGGGAGTACAATCCGCCACTCCTGCTCCTAGCCCGGGCCTGTCCGAATCAGCCATGCTTCGCATTGTGTCGGAGATGCAAGCTAAGTTGGTGTCGGAAATGCAGGCCAAGATGGACACGATGTTCTCTAACATCGGTCAGAGACTTGGGGCATTAGAGCAAGGTGCTCCGGAGCGAGTCCAAGGCTCTCTCATCCCGGATGCCTCTAAGCTCCCGCCGTTTACCAAGAATAATCCTTGGCGCATGGCTCTTCATTCTCCGTTCTCAGACGGTATGTTAACTTTGGAAGGTCTTGGCACTCGTCCTCTAGAGGACTTTGAATTCTTTCCTCCTGGTCTGGCATTTCCATTTCATGGTTATGCCAGGCTTACCGAGGAAGCTCTGGTTCGGCTAGATAAGGTCCCCAAAGAGACCGTCATCTTCCCAAAAGAACAAGCCCAATCTGTTTGGGCTAGGTTCCTGAACGACATTGGTTGCACCAACACCATGTTGACGCCGTATAAGAGTTCCTTCACAATGTTTTTAATGGACAAAAACACCGTGACTCCATGCGTCAATAAGGTAGCAGAGCTTGCTTTCCAATATGCTCTGGAGGAGAAGCCCTTGCCTCCCATCCGAGAGGTGGATCCGATCTCCCTCCTTCTTCCTTCTGGCATTGAGTGTTGGGACAATGTCCATACCACTTTTACCTCTGGCAAGCTATCAGCGGACTGTGCCTCAGTTATGTTTAGTGAGCGGCTTCCCCGTCTTCTGGAATAGGAGTATGATTCCCGCCTACGTGTTGGCCGAACTCTGAACTTGGCTACATCCACGGAGTCGATAGCCTTGACGTATGATACTGAGAGTATCTTTAAGTCTCTCAATAAGGCTACGTTGCAGTCATTGTATTATGATCTTTATGACTTCGCTATTGCTAAACGTAGGTGTCGCAAACACGTCCTGGCTGAGGCGACAATTAGGCACGAGCCTAATAAGCTTATCCGGTCCTCCTGCTGGGGTTCAAATCTCTTCCCTGAGGATCTTGTGGAGGAAGTCTTGGCAGAGGCCATTAGAGTCAATCAGAGCCTTAAAGCCCGTTGGGGTTTGACTCCTAAACGGAAATATGACCCCGCAAATTACCAAGCCCGGGGTAGGAAGAAGCTCCGCCCGTATACCTCCACCCAGTTCAGGCAACAGCAGAGTAGTTCGTCCAATTTCCGACTGCCTCTTCCTCCATCTCCCGTTGCTCCTGCGCAGCCTTCCACCTCTCAGGCTCCTTCGGACGACTATGTCACCGTTCTGCTCCCTAAGAGCCAGCTTTCCGGTGCCTCCACCACCTCACCTGCCTTTAACCAGTCTTATGAGGCTCATAGCTCTTCCCAGAGTTATAACAGAGGTAGAGGCTACCACCGTGGTTCAAACCAGAACAGAGGTAGAGGAAGATTCTTTCTCAAGGGAAAGAACTTCCGAGGCGGACGTGGAGGCAACTCCTCAAGCCAATACTGAAGTGCAGCAGGTAGGGGGGAGGCTTTATGCCTTCCGCAACAAATGGAGGTTCAATCCCTGGGCTTTCAGTATCATCTCCAAGGGACTGGGGTGGAGTTGTATTCAAGGGCCTCCTCCTCCGAACAAATTTCATCAACATTCCACTCCGGACCTAGTCGAATTCGTCCAGGATCTGTTACAAAAGAACGCCATACAAGAAACGAAACACCTGAAGTTTCAGGGTCGGCTGTTCAGTGTCCCGAAGAAGGATTCGGACAAGAGAAGAGTGATTCTAGACCTATCCCTTCTCAACTTGTCCATTCAATGCGACAAGTTTCGAATGCTTACCGTCTCGCAGGTGCGGACCTTACTTCCCCGTGGGGCCGTCACCACCTCTATCGATCTTACAGACGCCTATTATCACGTCCCGATAGCGAGACACTTCCGTCCGTATCTAGGCTTCCGCCTAGGGGACAAAAATTACTCCTTCAAGGTGATGCCTTTCGGGCTCAACATCGCCCCAAGGATCTTCACAAAGTTAGCAGAAGTCGCTGTTCAGGAACTCAGAAATCAGGGAATTCAAGTAGTAGCCTATCTGGACGACTGGCTCATTTGGTCAGACACCTCCCAAAATTGCCTAAAAGCCACTCACGGAGTCATCCAATATCTTCAATGTCTAGGCTTCCAGATCAACTTCAAGAAGTCCCGTCTTCTTCCGAAATCAAAGTTCCATTGGCTCGGCCTGCAATGGGACCTTATATCTCATACTCTGTGTCTTCCCAAACCCAAGAGGTTAGAGATTGCGAGGAACACCAAATGCTTTCTCAAAGACAAAGTAAGTTCCAGACGACTCCAAGAGAGGATTCTGGGGTACCTTCAATTCGCCTCAGTGACGGATCTACTTCTGAAGGCAAAATTGAAAGATATCAACCGTGTCTGGCGTTCGAGGGCGAACCGGAAGCTCCGGGACAGGAAAGTCCGCCTTCCTCCCATTCTACGGGAGAGACTTCTTCCTTGGACAAGAGCCAACAATCTGGCAAAGTCAGTTCCCCTTCGGTTTCCGCCTCCGAAGCTAGTCATTCACACGGACGCGTCCCTATCAGGTTGGGGCGGCTATTCTCAGCTCAGGAAAGTTCAAGGTCTTTGGTCTCCCTTATTCCGCCAATTTCACATCAATGTGCTGGAGGCTATGGCAGTTCTGCTAACCCTGAAACGTCTCGCTCTACCCAAGAGACAACACCTTCGTCTGGTCCTCGACAGCGAAGTGGTGGTCCGCTGCCTCAACAGAGGCGGGTCAAAATCAGGGCCCCTGAACCATGTTCTAGTAGCCATATTCTCCCTAGCAGCCTCGAACCGTTGGCATCTTTCAGCTGTCCACCTGGCGGGAGTCCGGAACGTAGTGGCAGACGCCTTGTCCCGGACCTCCCCTCTAGAATCGGAATGGTCACTCGATCTAAAGTCATTCCGGTGGATTCTCTCTCGGGTTCCCGGTCTCCAAGTGGACCTCTTCGCCACGGAGTCCAACCACAAATTGAGAGTATATGTGGCTCCCAATCTAGACCCTCAGGCTTACGCCACAGACGCCATGTCACAGAATTGGGACATTTGGGAAAGGATTTATCTCTTTCCCCCGGTGAATCTTTTACTGAAAGTCCTAGACAAACTGAGATCCTTCAAGGGACAAGTAGCCTTGGTCGCACCCAATTGGCCCAAGAGCAACTGGTATCCTCTCCTGCGAGAGTTGAGACTATATCCTCACCCGATACCCAACCCGGTTCTGTCTCAGATAGTACAAACACTCGTTGTGTACGCTTTCTCAAACATTCAGAGCACCCTAACTTTATGGACTTCATGAAGTTTTTGGCCATGCATGGTGCCAATATCGATCCTCAAAACACCTTGTTTCTAGAATCAGATAAACGGGATTCCACCATCCGCCAATATGATTCTGCAGTTAAAAAGTTGGCAAAATTTTTGATGGACTCAGACGTGCACTGTATGAACTTGAACCTTACAGTCACTTTCTTTAGAACTTTATTAGAATCAGGTCTGGCAGCCAATACTATCACCACTATTAAATCTGCTTTGAAAAAGATCTTCCTAGTGGGTTTTAACATAGACTTAACCGACTCTTTGTTAGCTTCAATTCCGAAAGCTTGTGCCAGACTGAAACCGGTTACTCGTCCTACCCCGGTGACCTGGTTCCTTAATGATGTACTCAAATTGGCTTCTGATACCATTAACAGTTCTTGCGATTACATTCCCCTTCTCAGGAAAACTCTTTTCCTGGTGAGCTTGGCTTCCGGGGCAAGAATTTCTGAACTGGCAGCCTTGTCGAGAGACCCGGGTCATATTGAGTTCCTTCCTTCGGGAGAGGTCCTTCTTTCGCCTAACAAATTCTTTTTGGCTAAGAACGAAGACCCTCAGAACAGATGGTCCTCCTGGAAAATTGTTCCCCTCACGCAAGATCCGTCTCTGTGCCCTGTTACTACTCTTAGGTCTTATTTATCCCGGACCTCCTCTAACTCCTCGGGGCCTCTATTCGTTAGAGAACAAGGTGGTACCATTACCATTAAAGGGATCAGGCAACAAATTTTGTATTTTATTAAACAAGCTAGCCCTGACTCTTTTCCTCTTGCACATGATATCAGAGCGGTTGCTACTTCGGTGAACTTTTTTCACCACATGAATTTTACGGACCTTTCCAGGTATACAGGGTGGAAATCACCGTCAGTGTTCAAGAAACACTACCTTAAACATTTGGAAGCCCTAAAATTTTCTACAGTAGCTGCAGGGAGCATAGTTACTCCCAGGTAACTCACATGTTAATTCCTTGTCACTTTATCTCTCCCCCTTACCTGCCTCATTTATACCCTATTTGTATTCGTTGGTTTCGCACCTGAATGCTATTATTATATTTGTAAATCTTTACTCATGAGTATCTGTATATATTATCACTCACGGCATTATTATACCTTACCTTATTTGTCAGTTGTTCTACCAAGTGGATTTATGTTCCTTTTAAGATACCCTTATAATTGTTTTTTGGCACTCATCTCTGATTAAAGCATCTTGTATTTTCCTTACGCTTATGTTTTTTCCTTTATTTTGCAAGTTTGGTGACATTTCTCTTGTATAGATTCACTGGGCGGCACAGGTTCGAGCCCAGAAAAGGGATTTTGACGTAGGAAAAATCTATTTCTGGGCGAGGGACCTGTGCCGCCCAGTGAACCCTCCCAGCTCCTCTCCCTTGGAGTCCCCAAACTTTGGGTGCTAAGGAGTTGGGTTCCGAGCGGATGCAGAGTTGGTGGTGCCGAGTGAGGTTGAACGGCTCTCCTCTATTGGGGTCTTTGTCGTGGAAGAATCTAAATAGTGCGGGACCTCTGGATTATACGCCCAATTTTATACCGACACCAATAGGTGAGCGAGCTAGTTAACCTAGCACTCCTTTACATTTTTTCTCTGGTATATTTAGCAGTAAATTACCTAAGAATAAGTGCTAAATGGAGCTTATTCACTGGGCGGCACAGGTCCCTCGCCCAGAAATAGATTTTTCCTACGTCAAAATCCCTTTATTAAGGGATGAAAGAAATAGATTTGATGGAATTGTAATTTTATAAATTTTAAGAGGGGTATTACAAGTTGAATAGATAATTCAGAATGTATGAATATACATTTTAAGAAATTATTCTTGTTTTCAGGAGAATATTTTTCCAATAGTGGAATTGCAGTTTTATTTTTTGTTTAAAAGTAATAGCAATCAAAGATTAAAAAACAAAGAAATTATAGGTTGAACAATTAATTCAAAATGTATGGATATTGTGAGCTATCCCTCTTAGGAAATTTATCTTGTCTTCAGGAGAATATGTATCCAAGAATCCTTTCTGAGCTCCAATCTCAAAGTCAGTTAACAAAGATTTTGGATTAAGTTGCGGTTTAAGTAGCAATAAATATGTGAAAAGTCGAATATACACTTCCTTTGTCTTTCCAGGGAGGAGGGCAAAAACTCTGGAAATACTAAATGAGCTCTCTTGTGTATGGATACAATATAGTTGATAAAATATTAATGGACTGATTTTAAAAGTACCATTTGCTGCTCAGTTAGGAGACTTTGCTATATCTTCATTGCAAAGATCAGTATTCTGTTCTCATGTTCGATGCCAGAACCAAACGCAAGGAACTTTTCCCCAGTTGCGAGAAAACAGTAGGATTCCGGAATCTCAAAATTATTTATTTGCCGTGGGTGGCGCAATTATGTGCCTTTTGTCTCCATCGACGTATATTTCTTCCCATTGATGAAAAACTAGGCAGTTTTGAAATGAAATACTCATCTTCATTAGCGACCGTTTCTCCGATAAGACTTCTTCATGGTTCATACGTTGACACTGAAGTATTTTTCAACTGGGAGATAGCTTCTTGTGCTTTGACTTCTGCAGCTGAGGAGCCATGACTATGCTCATTGTGGCATGCTGTAACTACGTCGTTTACTGTATGAATTCTTGCTTTGCAAGATCGCACTACACACCTCCAGTATGTTTTTGTTCCATCAGAGTTTTTCTTATGATAGTGGTAGCTGTAATTTTCATTGTCCACAAATATTTTTCCACCAGTGTTAGATTTCCGGAACTTAGCCATGGGTTCCAAGTTTCGAAATATATAAAATACTAATACCAATAGATGTTTGTGTTACACACTGCTGGCGAGAACTAGAATTGCTAGCTTATTTTTCTCCTGCTTTAGAAAAGATTTTTTTTCTTTTATTTCTGGTAAACTACCTTTCAGCTTGTTTAAAGTTACTAAAGGTATTAATGAATGAATTTCTACAGTATACCAAACAATTCTTGGGTTTATATATAAAGTTAAGGTGTAACTGAGGAGAGAGAGAGAGAGAGAGAGAGAATTTTAAAATATGGTAAATTCAAAATATTTCGGATACTTATATATCCAGGAGAGAGAGAGAGAGAGAGAGAGAGAGAGAGAGAGAGAGAGAGAGAGAGAGAGAGAGAGAGAGAGAGAGAGAGAGAGAGAGAGAGAGAGAGAGAGAGAGAGAATTTTAAAATAAGGTAAATTCAAAATATTTCGGATGCTTATATGTCCAGGTACACAAATGTCCAGGGACACAATTGTCCCGGTACACAAATGTCCAGGTACGCAAATGTCCGGGGACGCAAATGTCCCGGTACGCAAATGTCCGGGACGCAATTGTCCAGTACGCAAATGTCTGGGACGCAACTGTCCGGCCACCCTGGGGAACACCCTCTTCCCGACATTTTTTCTCTGGCCGAGTTTCACCTACTTTAACTTGAGAAATATCTATGTGAAAAAAATGCTTGAATGAACAATGGTACCTCTCCTCTCAATTACAAATTATGAATGGTTTTAAGTATACCATATCTCCATGCAGTATCTGATGCCTCTTCGGGGTAAAAAAGAATGTTACATGGTGCTGTTTTGAAGCAACGGCTTCACAAACATGACAAATTCAGAGATAATTTGTATTTTTCCCTAACTAATACAAACCTGGAGTTATTTATTTGGATTATCTTTCAGCGAATTTGGAAGGTGGCCATTAGACTTACAGTGCGAGGTGGCAACCCTGCCTAACTGCTTGAACAGGTAGGCTTGGGGGTGGCTGGGGGGTACCCAGCCACCTCTATATATACTCTCACAGCTGTGAGGTACGTCTCTTTTGATTGCAGGCAGGACTTCTGGGGGACAGGTGATGGCAGGCCAATTTATATAAATAACTCCAGGTTTGTATTATTTAGGGAACAAGACAAATTATCTATGAATTTGTAATTTATTCCCATAATAACAAACCTTCTGTTATTTATTTGGATGACTCACTCTTAGGTGGGGGGAAGTCTTAAGTCTGTCATGGACATTGACCCGGATTTACCTAGTATTGTACAGTATATGACTGGTCTAGGGAAAACTTCAACACCTCGCCAAAATATACAAAGCGAGTATAATACCGGCCTGAGCAATCAGTGTAATGAGAGTGTGTTGTCTTGTATAAACATATTCTGAGTTTATATAGAGAAAAAAAATGTTTCCCATTGCTTACCACGCAGAAAGCAATGGGGACGTAGACAGTATACAGTACTGTATATATTTATGACTTATACTAGGCTACACAAGAGTAGTGATAATTATGTGCAGAGGTTGAAGCCAGCTTGCAGAGAGACCCGTGGTGCTGTACCTGAAGGGAGAGGAAGATGAAGAAAGGAAAGCCAGACATAATTTCAATCATCCAAGTCTTAACCTGGGTAACCAATGCCCTCAATCAACTGCTACTTGTCCATCAAGGAACCTGAGGTATTCTTAAACCACTTGTTGAGCAGCCACCACGGGACCAAAGGCGAACGTATCGAGTCTCCTGTGGGTCACAACTTTTAAGTAATGGGCTGTGAAAGTAGTTCGTCTCTTCCACAGGCCCGAAGGCGAACGTATCGAGTCTCCTGTGGGTCACAACTTTTAAGTAATGGGCTGTGAAAGTAGTTCGTCTCTTCCACAGGGCTGCTTGTAGTACTTGCAACACAGAAAAGTTGCATTGGTTATATAACGGAGACTATCAATCTGAAAGGGCTTGAATCTATGGTCCAGTACCCCTGGATTTTGAGTCTAAACAGTGAACTCAGGAACGAAGTCGAGTGTCACTTCCCCCATCCCCTTGAATGGGCGATGTCATATAAGAGGCCATGAAGTTCACTAACTCTCTTTGCCGAGGCTAAAGCGAGCAGGAACGCCGTCTTCAAAGGGAGGGTTCGGTCAGTTGCATGGCGTGATGGTTTGAAGGGGGGGTCCTTTAAAGGATCTCAAGACGTGAACCCCGTTCCAAGGAGGCGGCCTAATCTCTCACTGAGGGCAAGTGATCTCATAACTCCGTATCAGTAAAGAAAGCTCCAACGAAGACGAAATGTCAACTCCTTTCAGCTTAAAGCTGAGCGATAGCCTTTCACCGCCAAGACTGAAAGAAGCTTTTCCTCCCAAAGGTATACAAGGAACTCTGCTATTACTGGTATAGTGGTATCAAGCGGAGAGATATTCCTTCCACGATACCAACCACAGAAGACTCTGCATTTAGCCTGGTAGACTGAGACTGAGGACTTAGGAAAGTAGCCAGACATTTTTTCCGCAACTTGTCGCGAAAAGCCCTTCTGAGAGAGAAGACGCTGGATAGTCTCCAGGCAATAAGTTGAAGCGACTGCATGGTTCTGTGAAAGATGTCAGAGTGTGGTTGTTTGAGTAGATCTGGTCGTGGTGGAAGCTCTCGTGGTAGATCTACTAGAAGTTGCAGGAGGTCCAGAAACCACTCTGCATGATGCCATAGCGGAGCTACAAGGGTCATCATTAGATCTTTGGATGCTTTGGTCTTCTTATCAGACAGAACAGAGGAAAGGCGTACACATCGATGCTGTCCCACCGTTGTTGAAATGCATCTTGCCATAGATCCTGAGGGAGGATCAATCAACCCCTTTTCCTCCTGACAAGACGTCTCCTTGCGGACGAGGAACAAGAAGCTCAGGAGGTGGTTAAGGGTTGTCTTCCCTCAGAATCGTAGACGGTCCAACACCTGGAGGTGAACCTCAGCGTTGCACATTCCGTTTCGCCTCCTCTTAGGTAAACCCGGCCAGAGAATCCACTTCCTGCGAAACCGGTGGAACCGGTGGAACATAGCCGAAGCTAATTCCTGAGACTGGAGATTTTGTGACAAGCCACTCCGGCGAGTGCTCGTCCTCAACAGCTCCTGTCCTCCCGCCGAAGCAGGGAGAATGTTGGGGTGAGCAGAAGATGAAGCTTCAGTGCTTGAAAGTGCATGCACACCCAATTTCAGACTTCCTGTAGCTTTCCCTTTGATAGAGGACCTGTCAGCGTCATGGAAGGCCACAGCAGACATACAGCGTAGTCCGAGAGAGACTTCCCTATGGAAGAAACTTCCACTACTCCTCTGGGGGAAGACGCGGGATTAGTCCTCTGTCCTGGGGTTACCTGGAAGCCATTCGTGCTTTACCAGCCTCCAGAAGCCATTCGGAGAGAGTCGGAATGGTGAGCTCGACGAAGGAGAAAAATGACAAGCCTTCATCCCTTTCGAGGCTGACATCAAAGAAGAGTCTCTTTAAGCCTTATTTTCTTCCGTTTGCCAAACCTCAACAACTAGGAGGGCAACCAGTCCTTACACACTACACAAGAAGACTCCTGCGTGCTCGAGAGACCTCGGCACGCAAGACAGAGACTGTGAGGATTGGTCTCCTTAGAAGACATGAAGGTGCCGCATCAACACCCTTCCAAGCCCAGACAAACTCGCATGGCAGAGATCTTCACGAGAAATCACACCTGAAAAGAAAAAGAAAGTTTAGCTTTAGGCCGGTTGAGAAATTAATTGCTAATGGGAGAGTGAGACACGCACGTCTGTACTCTACAGAGCCGAATCAAAAAGTGACGGTTGGTCGCTAATACTGGTGGGAGCAGGAGGCTAGCCTACCCTACTCCTCCCCTGCTAACTAGTGGTGGGTAGTTATACCCTCTTAGAAAAAGCTTATCGGATAGTTTCAGCTTTGCCGAAATAAATACTCTATAATAAAGAGCGGAAGATTTGTATGTTGCGTTGGAACAATGAAAAATTATGAACACAATTTTTTTTTTTTTCAAACGAGATGCACCCAAACCGGGAGCAACTGGATCCATTCCCAAGCACTCCCTCTAATGGAGTCCCCAGCTACCACATCATATTTTTCCTTCAGTTAAGGAATAGCAATGTATTCCAAGTAAGAATCTTTAAAATAATCAATATAAAGAAAAACTCACATCAGTTCAAAAATTTCTTCAAGTTATAGGAATCTAGCATCAAAGATGAACTATTCTGGATCCCTGCTCACACTGGTATTAAATGAATTGAAGACAAATACTGTAAAGCAGCCAAATCTGCAATAAATATAATAAAATCAAAATGCAAATTCCCAAGAACAATTACGTAACATTATTGAAGTTTATTATACGGCAATTTAAGGAAGATCCTTAAATCAAAGACATCAGACTAAACCCACAAGGTTGTGATAGTCATCAATACAAATACGTAAAAGTTATATCCCATTTGAAAATCTGGCACCACATTCTAACACACACACACTTAATAGTCACACTTATCACAACACAAATTAATTTTGCAAACATTGTATTACAAGATTAACAACACATGAAACATGAAATTTTCTAGATATAAAATTAATTTCTAATTCAAACCCATGATTTAGTAGCCTTCCTTTTTATCATTGAAAATACTGGGCAAACAATCTATGAGGAGTTACCCATATGGGAATGGCAGTTTTTTAATAAAAAAAAAAAATTAACCTCTAAATCCCTGTAGTACTAATATATCCAAAGTAAGAGCTTTTGATTGAGACACAGTAAATAAATTTTTTACCTCTTTCCCCATAACCTCTCCACCAGGAACTACCCAGCAGCACCACTTCCCAGAATGAAGCCCTGCTCATTGGTCCATCATCTGTTGGATTCAATTTTTTCTATTTATTCTGAGCTGCAGTTAACCCTTCAAATTGTCTTATTTTTATTTCATTTTTTAGTGTATTCAGTGTATAACTAGTTGTTCTTTGTAATTACTGTATATTAGTTTCAGGATGGTTCAGGTATGTTTAGTGTCTTTCAGATAGGTTTCCTGTACAGTATTATATTCAGCAAAATAGCTCACCTTGTTACACTTGCTTCAAATCTCATATGCATGCACATTTAGAGGCCAGAGTATGTATCGGATTGGAAGGATGAAATTCAAATGTAAATTATGAGTTTGTTGTAGATCATTTGTTTGTGATAAATTATAACATTTACAAAATTATTCATTTTATCACAAATTCATAATTTAAGAGGACCCGAGCTTCTATTCAGGTGGAGGAATCTAGATCTCAAATAGCCAGACTGTGATGAGACACAAAGATCTGCCTACACTCTAGATGTATGACAAAATGTTTTGCTCAATTCCAACTCACCCACAATAGTGTCCAAACTCAAGAATAATAAAGCTTTATATTGTAAAAGTAGTGAGCCTGATTACACTACCCTGAGCTTTAATCCTGAATATCTATTAAAACTGAATAGGCAGAGATGACAATTCCAATGTATTTCGAAGGGTACCTAAAAGGGAATACTTACTCCAATATGTAAACCAAGAATTCTATGTTACGTAGACAATAAGAGTGAATGATGTGATGACTGGAGATTAAGATAATTCTGAAAGCCTAAAATCCTTACAAGAAGAGCGCAGACTTGTTCTACGGCTGCAATCGGCCTTTAGAAGATATTTAACAATGTGAGTTACCAATCTCTGATAAAATTTCACGAATGTGGTGTGGTATCACATGAGCATGCCGATAACACCACGTTCACTTACCTTTTTGTCATTCAAAATCCCCATCAACCCAGTCTTGGTACTGTGCACTACAGTCAGTCTCCAAAGGAGAAATTTACTTGCTTAAAGTCCAACGACTTCTTGCGAGTGGTCTTACCACAAGAATACTGAGGTACTTCTTTTCTGGGAAGCAGCAGAAGAGGTGGAAGAGGAAGCTGATGAAAAGAAGAGGTAGAACTGTAGAAGTCTGTTTACAATCTATCACTTTACTCCTTGCTCAAGATTTGAGCTCCCCAATCAAAGTTGGAGGAGTGGTCAAAGTCTCGTCAATGTCTGCAAAATCACTCCCACCGAGAGGGAAGCAGCACCGGCTCCCACATGAAGAATCACCACATTTATAAGGACTGTGTAGGACAAGCACTGGGGAGCAGCAGACACTGATTCCTAGGCCCTATTTGACTACAGTGATATGTTCAAGGAATGATCCATAGGAAGAATCAGAGAATATCTAAAAGGATATCATAAATTTTTCAGGTAGAGTTCTCCAACCTCACCATATTAACATAAAAAACGGGTAGACAGAGGAGTATGGTATCACTACAGAGATACACTAACCTACAGGTGACCATTGCAGAGGAAGGTATCAAAAAGGTTTTCAAGAGTCAAAGAAGTATTTCCTCCCTGTAAAACACTTTTTGGCTTTCCTCCTATTCCAGAACTTGTGCCATTAGGGAGACCAGGTTAAGTCTCATCACAAGGTGAAGAACAACAACAGACATGCCCTAAACAAACACAATAACATGACAAATTCGTACATAATTTGTATTTTTCCTAACTATACAAACCTTAGCTATTTAATAGGGGTATTACTTAAGGCGTAGCTGAAATGACAAGCCATTAATTTTTAACGAGGGTTTACTACCCACACCACTAGTTAGCGGGGGTAGGGTAAGGTAGCTTGCTACCCCACCCCCCTCTCACACACCTGTGCTTGAGCTCACTTTGCTTGGAGGTAGGACTTCAAGGGGGATAGGGCTGGCGGGCAAGTTTGGTTAAATAGCTTAAGTTTGTATAGTTAGGAAAAATACAAATTATCTACGAATTTGTCATTTGTTCTGTAACTGGAATACAAACCACGCTATTTAATAGGGGTGACTCACCCATTAGGAAGGGTGGATGTCCTAGCCAGTCTGGCTTTTGGCTTTGCCCGGGGACTCCTTATTTGAGTGTAAGCACCCAAGAAATAAGGAGTCCCTGCACCTTGCTAGAACCTTGCTACGCAAGGTCTGCGGCCTACACAAGCTGTGTGTGAAGGTATGAAGAAGTGTGACACATCCTAGAAAGTTGTTCTGCAGTTCTTTAGATGGAAACTTGTAGACTAGGACTATCCCAATACCACCTCGTCAGGGTATGGGGACGTAACAGTATTAATCTTAATACTAGGAACACAAGGGAGCATGGTTTACCTGCAGTGGTTTGAGGTCAGTTATGCAGAAACCCAGGATGCTGCTTTCCCCAAGAGAGGGGAAGAAAAGAATAACGGCCCGTCAAACCTTTTCATTCATGCAGACTAAAACCGGGTAACAATGCCCTCATCCTTCTGCTACTTGTCCAATAAGGAGCTTGAGGTTTTAAACCAGCTGTTGTGCAGCCACCACAGGACCGATAGAGAACATATCGAGTCTCCTGTGGGTCACGTCTTGCAGGTAGTGGGATGTGAAAGTTTTGACGTTTCCACACCCCACCTTGAAGAACCTACGTCACTGAAAAATTTCTTTTGAAGGCCAGGGACATAGCTATGCCCCTGACATCATGTGCTCTGGGGCGACATGACGGAGGAGAGTCTGGATTCAGTGCCAGGTCAATGACCCTGCAAATCCATGCAGAGATGGTGTTCTTGGTGAGCCTCCTCTTAGTCCTTCCTGTGCTGACGAATAGTGCTGGCACACGAGGACGGGTTGCGGCTGTTCTTTTGAGGTACAGCCTCAAGCTCCTTACTGGGCATAGTAAGAGATCGTCTGGGTCATCTGTTACAGTACGGAGATTAGAAATCCGGAAGGAGTCGAATCGAGGATCCGCTACTCCTGGATTCTGAGTCTTTGCAATAAACTCAGGGACGAAGCTGAACGTTACCTCCCCCCATCCCCTTGAATGGGCAATGTCATACGAGAGACCATAAAGTTCGTTGACTCGCTTGGCCGAGGCCAAAGCTAGCAGAAATACCGTCTTCCAGGTTAGGTGGCGATCTGATGCCTGGCGTAATGGTTCATAGGGAGGTCTCTTAAGAGACCTGAGAACTCGAACCACGTTCCATGGGGGAGGTCTCACTTCCGACTGAGGGCAGGTAAGTTTATAACTACGTATGAGTAGAGAAAGTTCTAGCGATGAGGAAATGTCCATTCCTTTCAGCCTGAAGGCGAGACTTAAGGCTGAGCGATAACCTTTCACTGCCGAGACTGAAAGGCTCATTTCTTCACGAAAATACACGAGGAACTCCGCTATTGTTGGAATAGTGGGATCGAGTGGAGAGACACCCCTTCCACGACACCAACCACAGAAGACTTTCCACTTTGCCTGGTAGACTGCTGCTGAAGACTTTCGCAGGTGTCCAGACATCCTGATCGCAACTTGTTGCGAAAATCCTCTCTCAGAGAGGAGATGCTAGATAGTCTCCAGGCGTGAAGCCGTAGTGAACCTACGGCTTTGTGGAAGATGTTGGCATATGGTTGTTTGAGTAGATTGTGTTGTGGAGGGAGTTCTCTTGGTGGCTCCGTTAGGAGTTGCAGAAGGTCCGGGAACCATTCTGCGTGATGCCATAGCGGAGCTATGAGGGTCATTGAAAGATTGACCGATGTTCTGGTCTTGTTGAGTACCCTCCTCATCAGACAGAACGGGGGAAAGGCGTAAACGTCGATGTTGTCCCACCGTTGTTGGAAAGCACCTTGCCAGAGAGCCTTGAGGTCTGGGACTGGGAAACAGTACATCGGGAGCCTGAAGTTCAGTGCCGTTGCGAAGAGGTCCACAGTCGGAAAACTCCACAAGGTCAGGACTTTGTTGGCTACTAGATGATCCAAAGACCACTCGGTACTCACTATCTGAGATGCTCTGCTCAGGTTGTCGGCGAGCATATTCCTTTTGCCTGGAATGAAGCGTGCCGATAGTGGTATCGAGTGGATTTCAGCCCATCTCAGTATCTCTACTGCTAGATGGGATGGTTGCTGCAAAAAAGGACCTCCTTGTTTGTTGATGTAGGCCACTACTGTGGAGTTGTCGCTCATCACCACCACAGAGTGACTTGACAGGTACTGTTGGAACTGTTGAAGGGCCAGAAAGACGGCCTTCATCTCCAAGAGATTTATGTGGAGGTACTTTTCTGACTCTGACCAGAGGCCTGAGGTCATGTGGTGCAGCACGTGGGCCCCCCACCTTTTTTATGAAGCGTCCAAAAACAGCATCAAATCCGGGGGGAGGCCGAGAAGATCCACTCCTTTTTGTAGGTTCTCGTCTGCCACCCACCACTGGAGATCCGTCAGTTCCGCAGGTCCCATGGGGATCTGGATGTTCGGGGAGTCGTACACTTGATTTCACCAGGACTTGAGTTGCCACAGGAGGGATCTCATCCTGAGGCGACCATTGGGAACTAGACGGGCCAGCGATGAGACGTAACCACGATTGGGCTGGAAGTTCTCGTCCGAGAAAAGGTCTTGCGACCTTCCTCAGCCTTGCTATCCTGTCGTCTGATGGGAAGGCTTTGTGGAGAGTGGTGTCTATAATCATGCCTAGGTATACCAGTCTTTGAGTGGGAAGCAGTGAAGACTTCTCGAGATTTACCATGATCCCCAGATCTTGGCAAAGTCTCAGAAGTTTGTCTCGATAATGAAGAAGGGTTGACACCGAGTCCGCTAGGATTAACCAGTCGTCCAGATAACGGAGGAGACGGATGCCAATCCTGTGTGCCCAAGATGATACTAGGGTGAACACTCTGGTGAAGACTTGTGGTGCTGTGGAGAGACCGAAGCACAGCACCTTGAACTGGTATCTTCTGTTGTCTAGGCTGAATCTTGAGTACTTCCTTGAAGACGGATGGACTGGGATCTGGAAATACGCGTCCTTTAGGTCCAGTGTGCACATGAAGTCTTGCGGTCTTACTGCAAGTCTGACCGTGTCCGCCGTCTCCATGCTGAACGGAGTTTGTTTGACAAACTTGTTCAGAGCTGAGAGGTCGATGACTGGTCTCCAGCCTCCAGCCTCCAGATGCCTTCTTTACCAGAAAGAGTCGACCGAAGAAGCCTGGAGATCCGTCGAGGACCTCTTGGAGAGCGCCCTTCTTCAACAGGGTCTCGACTTCTGCCCGAAGGGCTTGCCCCCTTGCCGATCCCATGGCAAGGGAGTTCAATGACACTGGATTCGTCGTCAGGGGAGGTAGAGATGTTATGAACAGGACGTGATATCCTAGACTGATCGCAGAGATTGTCCAGGAATCAACCCAGAGTTACTTCCACCTGTTTGAGCAGCTTTGTAGGCATTCCCCCACTGGTGGACATGCAGGGGGACTGCCTACCCTAGCGTTTGCGGCCTCGGCTGCTCCCTCTAGGATTCTTGCCTCCCCTGGAGGACTTTTTGCCTTTCCTTTCTTTGACAGGAAAGGGCTTAGACACCAAGGTCTTCGCTGCTGTTGTCGTCTTAGTGGTCTTGACTGGACGGGACTGCTGTGGTGCTGGAGGCTTATAGGGCTTGGATGTTAAAGCCCTATGAAGGAGGAGTCTTGATGAGACTTCCTCCACCTCTCAGCGGCATGTTCCACATCCTTAGGCTCGAACAAGACTGATCCCTCTATGGAGGAATGTCTGAGCCTATTGATCTCGGTGCTAGAGACCTTCTGATGGAATCTCTCAGCTACTGCATCCCGACATTTCAGTATGGTATTTGCCCACAAGTTCGAGACTTGGTGGGCCAGAAACTCGATTGTGCGAGTACCTGAGAGAAGGAAGGTTTCCATAGCTTTCCTGGTACGTTCTTTGGAGAAGTCCTCAGAACGTATCAGGAAACCTAAGGTCCCCAACCAGATATCGAGCCACGAAGTGGCTTGCATAGCACACTTCGCAACTTTCTCCTGGTTGAGGATCTCGGCCGAGAACAAGACCTGCCGGTTGGAGAGTCTCTCAAGAGGGACTCCCCTGGTTAGCTCTTCCAGCGAGTGGTGAAGAGGAAGAGCTAAACAAGGCTCCTCAAGGATCTTGAAGTACCTCCTCTGCTGTACGCGAGGAGGTGGGAGGAGCTTGTTGGTGGCACCAGAACGGTTGGAGGAGGACATCTCGGAGAGTTGTTGTGAGATCTTGTCCCTGGTACTCTTAACCCCTTGAGACCAGGGCAGTGCTGCACTGGTCTTGGAGGGTTTCTGAGTACCAAAGACACGGCCCAAGACCGTGTCCTTGCCCTCTCGAGGAGGAATCTCTGGGTCGGGAAACCCGCTGACTGTTGGCGCGCGCGGGGGAGAGTATTCACGGGGGCGCGCAGGATTATCAAGTTGAGTGCGCCGGCGCGCGGGAGAGTGTTCACGCGCATCTACACCAGCTGTAGGGCGCGCACACAGGAGAAACATCCAAATCGCCCGGGCGTGCAGTTGAATCATGTGGGGCACGCGGGAGTATGAGAGAATGTTGGCACGCATCCTTTGGAGAGGATGGGCGAGCATGCGCAGGGCGCGCGCACATATCCTTGCGGATGCACGCAGGAGAAGGCTGGCGCGCAGGTGAGCGCTGGCGCGATGGTACTGGTTGGCCCGTGGGAGAAGCCAGCATTGCTGACTTCCCAGAAGTACTACTTTCAGTAGATCGTTGGCACGCAGGTTTTTCCTGTCGCATATGATGATGCGCAGCATGGCGCTCAGGGGAGTTGGATGTTGGGTGCGTATGCTCGCGGGCAGGAGACTGATGGCGCGCGGGAGAGCACTGGCGCGCAGGAGAGTGCCATTGCGCAGGAGGTTGATGGCGCGCAGGTAGTTTGCGCACAGGTGAGTGTTGGCGCGTTGCTGGGCACGGGAGCGTAGGAGAATGTTGGCGCGTTCGTCAGGTCTCGTTAGAGGGTAGCACGTATGTGGTTGGCGCGCAATAGCGTGCTTTGGTGGAGCCTTGTTAGGCCCATGTAGAAACGGTGACGGCAGGTCGGCAGGTCTGTCGGATGGAAGGTCGACGGGTCCTTTAAAAGGACGACCTTCCACCGAAGGAGATCGCGAACGATCTGCAGAAAGGTCCAGGACCAACGCAGGACCAGTGATGGATGATTGGTCTCGAGGCTCCTCTGCGGTGGACTGCATCAAAGATGTTGAACCAAAGAGGCGCCTTGTCACCGCAGGTGAAGGAAGGCCTCTAAGGCGAAGAGGCCAACGAATGCGCCCTCTGGGGGCCGTTGGATCAGCAAGCTGACCTTCTGCAGTCCTCCGAAGAGGAGTCTCTGTAACTGAACTCCCCCGAGGGAGAGAAACACTAGCAGGAGAGACTGACGATGGACATTGTTTCTCCCTCGTAGGTTGAACAGGAACGGGAGAAACTAAGCCGTCAGCTACCGTAGAGTTTGGAGAGGCAGAGGTGATGGGTGATACCGCATTGGATACCTCTGACACCACAACGTCGACAAGAGACAGAGGATCAACCTCTGACAGTGACGACGATTGCTTGACAGCGGCACCCAATCAGAAGTAGTTAAGTAAAACCTCCTTGGAGGGCAAACCCGTAAGGCCCAAGGAGGACCAAAGCTGAAAAAGGGAGGTTAATGACATATCCTCCCCTGGGGGGAGAGGTGGAGCTGCTTCGCTAAGGGAAGCAACGTCATCTCTCGAGTCCCGAGGTTGGTAAACAATACACCGGTCTATGCTACCACTCGACGATCTCTCGAAAGAATTCGACCGAGTGAAAGCTTCGGAGGAGGTTTGGGCAACGGAAGAAGAGGCCTTGGGTTTTTCTCCTTTCGAAGCAACCTTCGAAGGAGAAATATCCCGTTTGGACTTCTTCTTCCTTCGTCGCGAAAACCTCTCCCACTGGGAGGTAGACCACTCCCTACACTTACTACACCTATAGTTGCTATCACACTGTTGGCCCCTACAAG
This sequence comes from Palaemon carinicauda, assembly GCF_036898095.1. Taxonomy (NCBI): domain Eukaryota; kingdom Metazoa; phylum Arthropoda; class Malacostraca; order Decapoda; family Palaemonidae; genus Palaemon; species Palaemon carinicauda. The sequence goes on from NC_090761.1 coordinate 46,527,317, forward strand.
AAGGACAAAGGGTGTGAGGATCAGTCTCGCCCGCCGACATGAATGCTCCACAGGGGTGTTCGGGAAAACCAGGGCAGGTGCGCATGATTGCAGAGGCCAACTTCACATATACAGAACTAGAAAAAAAAGACAAAAGCAATTAAGTGGCTGCCAAATGACGGCGAGGATGAGAGCGGACATGTCCAACCACCATCCAAGCCGAGAGCAAAGTGAGCTCAAGCACAGGTGTGTGAGAGGGGGGGGGGTAGCAAGTTACCCTCCCCTAACTCCGCTAACTAGCGGTGTGGGTAGTAAAACCCTCCTTAAAAATAATGGCTCGTCATTTCAGCTACGCCGAAAGTAATACCCCCATTAAATAGCGTGGTTTGTATTCCAGTTACGGAACAAAATGGGATCTACACACTTAGAAGACATAAATCTCCATAGCACTGTACCATTTCCATCAGTTCAGCTGTCCAGAAATATCTGAAGAACCCTCTCAGTCCCAGCACAGCTCTGCTGTTCAGAAATACCTGAAGCACCCTCTCATTCCCAACACAGGTCTGCTGTTCAGAAATATTGTACAAGAGTACAATATTTCTAGCACACTATAAAAATTTTAATATCACTATATATAACTCATTTAAATAGAAAATAACATATAGTAACCATAGAGCCTAATACAAATCATGAAGGAGCTCTTGGTTTAAAAAAATGGCCCACCAAAAACTGTTCTCTTTGGGAAGAAAACCCTTCAAATTATAATGCAAATTTTAAGGCTGATGATTAGATACATACTACTATCATTATCATATACAGGTAAATAAACTAAACACTTGATAATACTACAGTATTTTAATAACCGTAACCAAACTATAAACTATCATTTTTCTCGTAAGTTAAAATTATAATTTATCACAGAAGAACAAAATTGAACATCTTAGCAGTTAACTTTAATAATACATCTTGACAAAAACCATAAATACATAAATACAAAAAAAAAAAATACTGTACAATACATACAAGTCCCATACCTTAAAGCAACATCAAAATTGAAAACACAGTACCATCCAGTAAACAGAAAAACTCCATAATTTTCATAATTCATTAATGACACCTTTGCCTTCATTACCAATTTTATGATGAAATGAAGTCATTTCAATCAAATCATGAATTGTAACAATGGAAGCTCTTTATGATCAAAACTTTAAATATTCTAAAAATTATATACAAATGAGGGATACAAGTCCTACAAAAAAAAAAATTCATTTTTAGTTAACTGCCTCATTGTTCCAACTGTGACATAGGTTATATTATAACTTACCCTATTGGGCATTTCATTTTCTGTTCAAGGGAAAGCTGGGTTGAGCCAAAGACTAAATGGCATCACTTTATGATTGGCAGTAGGATCAGTAGTGAGGAGCTTAAGGAATTACTAATTACAATAAATATAATTACATGAGTCAGATACTGTACAAGTCATGTTAATTCTTATTTCCTTCATTTTGACAATTTTTCTTGTCAATTACAGGATTTTCCTACATATGCATGAGGGCTGTACACCCTCATGTAATGAAGAAATATAACAAATATAAATTCAATGTCTCTTCCTCTCTTCCGCTGGAGTTTCAATTACAGTATATAATAGCAATTTGTTCTTATATAACACTGATTACAGTATATCTAAAGAACTCTTTGGTAAGGACAGTAAGAGTCCAAGTTTCAAGTTATGGATATAGAACAACTTTTGACTACTTGGAAAAAGAATAGAAGATAACACAATCAGTATGAATTAATCTGAAATCTTATTTACATCTTTACAGTCTTGACTAAATCATAATGATTTCTGTGAGAGAAACAGAGGTGAAACTGAGGGACAATCACCCTGCAATTGCAGTGATCACAATCACCCTGCAATTGCAGTGATCACAATCACCCTGCAATTGCATTGATCACAATCACCCTGCAATTGCAGTGATAAAAAAAAATAAGTTGGACAGCAGCAGGGGGGCGAGGATGCACAGGTAGAGGGAACAGGGATTAAAAAGAAGGCTAAAAAGAGGGTGTACCTAGAGCACAGGGAGAGAGAGAGAGAGAGAGAGAGAGAGAGAGAGAGAGAGAGAGAGAGAGAGAGAGAGAGAGAGAGAGAGAGAGAGAGAAATTACAAATCAATTTTTCACATTCTGTCTACTATTGAAACTTATGCTCATGTTTTTGTGTACTTATACTGTATATCTTTGTCCATGGTTATCCTTAATCTAGTCTTGCATCATAATTAATTACAGTATTTACATTATTCATAAGAGTATGTTTACACTTTGAATTCTTAAATATAAAAGTTCCATACTATATGAAAATGCCAACAAACAAAATCACAAATTTTGAAAGTAATCTTCACACAACATCTAAACACAGATGATTAAATTTGAACCATGGCATATTGCTTTTTCCATTAACTTTAAAATTTGATAATGATTTATATACATTATCATAATGAGTAATACCAATAAATTAACTTTTCATGTTTGTAAAGTAGACTGCATCTTTTTAAAGCTTTTCTCTTTATTGTGAAACTGCCTAATATGATGGTTCAATATCCTTAGACTAGGAAAAGACTCCACTATGTTATCTTGAAAACAGATGGAACAGCAAAAATAGTTCTCTCTATGACACATCTTGATATGACTATCAAGCTCTTTGGATTCCCTACACGAAAATGGATTATCTTTCCTACCAGGATCCATAACGCACTTGTAGCAGACAATAAGGCACTCTTCTGACTTTGGAGGTTTCTTATTAAAAGTTGTTTTGGTTTGAAGATCCTCATTCCAATCCAGATTTGGCTTAGTCTCCATTACTACTGTTGGTACAGTAGTGTTCAGTGCCACTTCAGGCTCTACATCATTGATCTCAAACTCTATACAATCTACTTCGTTATCTAAGGACTCATCCCACTCTCCACTCCTCCAATCAGGATTTATTGTTATATTTTCAACAGGTGTAACAAAACCATTATCTAGTATGTGTGAATCAACAACTTTACAGCGACTCTGATATTGCTTCATTGGGTGCGGTGGATCTTTTTTCTTCTCAAATCTATAAGCAGTCCCAATTTGCTTTGCGGTCATTCTACCTGCTGAGGAGCGTACCCTATCAATGTAATCCCTTTCAGTTAATGTAAATCTTTTGGAGCCAACAGCCTTGGCAGAATCATGCTCTTGCTTATTTTCACTGTGATAAAATATTTGCCAATGCTGTAGGTCTGATGTCAACTCCAACCTCAATCTGTACTGGCATTGATTGTGGACGTAAAAGGGTTTACGATGTACTTTTTTAGAATCTAATGGTCTAGGAACATTCTTCTTCCTTAAATAATTGTAACACACACGGCACAAAACACTATCATCACTCATTTTATGCCATTTGTTATATGATGACGTTGTTGCTTTACAATGGGAACATTCATTATGTGCCGGTACAGGTTCACTACAACAACAGAAGTAACCTCCTACAATTCTGCTTTGTGAAATAAGTTCTCCACAAGTTGTCCTGCACATGTTAGACCTTGATGAACAACGTACATAAACACTAACTAATCTATAAGTTCTTTCAAATAAGTCATGAGGAGCATCCTCTACTAAAGAAAATGTATCGTCACTTCGGTGAGCTCTGCCCCATCCAGGATTACTCGCATAAGACACAGATGGCACCAAAGGATTATGATGTATTTGAAGATATGGAGCAATAGCTGGATTAACATCAACACTTTTTGTGCAATCAAAATCTAATAATTCATCCAAATATAGACGCATATCAGTCCCTGTTTTTATGGTATCTTTCCAAATCCAACATGAATCAACCCCTTTCCCTGTATTATCACACCTTCTCTCTGATGTGATCCATGAAATAAAACTCTGACCAGTCAAAAATTCATTAATTTTCTGCATTGCACTCGAGTCATTTTGACCCTGATCAGAACATTTGAAAAACTTTGTTTTAGGTTTCCCACACTTCGGAATGCAAAGAACTCTAAGTCTGTCAGGTTTGATGAAGGATATTTCTGGTTTTATTGCAAGTAATTTACTATCATATGACACAGGGCATAACTTTGTTCTTTTGGAACGAACACTATTATTATGTTCATCAACTAACCAAGACTTTGCTTTCTCAGAATCTAAAAAAGATTGTAAGCTTGAAAGAGACCTAAAACTAGCTGTTACCCTTTGACCATCACAAGCACGAATACAAACAATTCTATATAAGTCTAATTTCTTTCTATGAGATATTTTAGGGTAACCAGCAATCAATGGCTTAATAGCTGATGTGTCTATATTGTGTTTTATCCCGGAACGTTTTCTAGGAAATTCCCCTTCACTATCTGTATGAGTACTCTGGCAACTGTTTTTCATATTAACCAAGTAAATTTCTTTCTTAGGTTTAATATCACTTCCTTCTCCATCAATAACCACATTATCATGATAATCATTTATTTCCAAATCATCCACACTTTCTTCATTTACATCACCCAATATTTCTGATTCATCGGAAGGTAAATATGATTTCACAACTGACAAATATGAACCATGCTTTCTACCTGGAGAAACTTTACGTATATCAGGAAGCTCACCATCTAAAACTTCAGTATCACACTTTATATTACTGACAGTGGATTCAACATAACTCGCATCATCTGAATTATCTTGGTCATCAATTTTTGAGGCACTTTTGTAATCACTAATAACAAAGCTTGAATGAACTTTGCATTTATCTTTTACACCCAAAAGACAACCTCTCACTTCCCCCAACTCTAAAAATTTAAGCAACAACGAAAACTTTTCAAACACTTTGGTTACAAATTGCTTACTAGAAGGACTATAATAAATTATTTTATATACATTCATTTTTTCTACATATGATATATTGAATATACCAGTACTATTGGTCTCAGCATCAGGTAAATCATCTAACTCTTGCTTGATCCTCTTAACAGCAGGTTCCTTAGGATCTGGCCCAATTTCACCAATAACCTTAACACCATTTAATTCGGTTTCACTAGCCACAAATTCTCTTTTTGGTACAACACTAGAAGCTAGTAACCAGCTTTTGGCATCTTCAGAGTTCAAAAAGGCCTCTAAAACATTGATACTTCTGAATGTTTTTGTTACCTTCATACCATCACAGGCCCGAAAGCAAGTAATGCTGTGGGAATCTCCTCTTCCCATACGCAGTACTTTAGGGACACCAGTAACCAAACACTTAATAGCAGTAGTGTCCACAAAAGGTAAATCTATCTCTCCATAGACTTCCGATGGTAGCTGTTTTAACTGTTTCATGTAACCATGATGATCTTCATCAGTGGTACTTACAGGCTGTGTATTAATTCCAGATGGTCTTGAAGTTTCTTTTACACCTCTGTAATGTTTAGATGAACTAAAGCCTTTACTTTTAATGCAAGATCTTGGTTTGGCTTTTGCACCTTGCAGATTACAGGTCTGGGTAGATGAGTTTTTCCTCCCCCTCAACTTCACCTTTTCTCTAAGTGAAATCATTTTTTCAACTCGAGAGTTGGGGTCAATGCTGACACCCCTTCTCATATTCATTGCAGGAATAATCCGATACTCATAGTAAATGAGTGCTGCTAAATGTTACTCCCACATCCAGTGTTGGAACATTCTCTGAAAAATATTTTATTCCTCAATCAAAACTATGGTAAAACCAATGCCTTACCTTAAGACACAAATGAGATATTCAAATTCTTGTGTAAAAGGATAAAATACTAGACATTTTCTAATAATCTATATTTTTCTTAGCTATACAAATCTGAATCACTTAATTATATTACTCCTATGTCAATTTTCTACAAAAAAAAAAGGGGGGGTCCAATTGTAACTCTAATAGGTTACCCGGCAACTCCATTGCCGGGTATGTAATACTGTCGTGATGCAAGCTCAAGTCTATCCTGGTCAAAGTCTTCTGGGGAGGTTGAGGCAGGGTCTTTACTTGAATGACTCAAGTTTATATAGCTAGGAAAAATACAAATTATTTTAAAAATGTTATTTTTATTAGTAAAATAAATTTTTGAATATACTTACCCGATAATCATGTAGCTGTCAACTCCGTTGCCCGTCAGAATTCTATGGAGGGATACGCCAGCTATCACAATACTAGAAGGGGGTGTACTTACCAGCGCCACCTGTGGCCAGGTACTATAGTACTTCTTGTTGACACCTCCTCAATTTTTCCTCGGTCCACTGGTTCTCTATGGGGAGGAAGGGAGGGTCGATTAAATCATGATTATTGGGTAAGTATATTCAAAAATTTATTTTACTAATAAAAATAACATTTTTCAATATTAAACTTACCCGATAATCATGTAGCTGATTCACACCCAGGGGGGTGGGTGAAAACCAGTGTACAAGATTAAAGGATAGCTAAGTATCCCATATTTCATATAACAGTTATCTCAAATAACAATGAAATAATAAGTACCTGGTAAGGAAGTCGAATTGAACCGTTACTCTGCCTCTTTTTTAAGTTCGTCTTCCTTACTGAGCGCAGCGTTCCTCTTGGAGGCTGAATCAACTCAAAGGTGCTAAAGTATATAGGGCTGCAACCCCTACTAAAGGACCTCTACACAACCTCTAACCCAGGCGCTTCTCAAGAATGAATTGACCACCCGCCAAATCAAAAGGATGCGGAAGGCTTCTTAGCCTACCGTAACAACCATAAAAACAACAATAAAAGCATTCAAGAGAAAGGTTAAAAAAGGTTATGGGATTAAGGGAATGTAGTGGCTGAGCCCTCACCTACTACTGCACTCGCTGCTACGAATGGTCCCAGGGTGTAGCAGTTCTCGTAAAGAGACTGGACATCTTTAAGATAAAATGATGCAAACACTGACTTGCTCCTCCAATAGGTTGCATCCATTATGCTCTGCAGAGAACGGTTTTTATTAAAGGCCATCGAAGTAGCTACGGCTCTTACTTCGTGGGTCCTTACCTTCAGCAATGCAAGGTCTTCCTCCTTTAAGTGAGAATGGGCTTCTCTAATCAGAAGCCTTATATAATACGAAACCCCGTTCTTGGACATGGGCCTCGAAGGTTTCTTGATGGCACACCATAAGGCTTCTGACTGTCCTCGAATAGGTTTAGACCTATTAAGATAATACTTGAGAGCTCTGACAGGGCAAAGAACTCTCTCTAGTTCGTTACCTACCATGTTGGAGAGGCTAGGTATTTCAAACGATCTAGGCCAAGGACGTGAAGGAAGTTCGTTCTTTGCTAGGAATCCGAGCTGAAAAGAACATGTTGCAGATTCGGTCGTGAAACCAATGTTCTTGCTGAAGGCATGAACCTCACTGACTCTCTTAGCTGTTGCAAGGCAGACGAGAAAAAGAGTCTTGAGGGTAAGGTCCTTGAAGGAAGCTGACTGGAGAGGTTCGAACCTAGGTGACATAAGGAACCTTAAGACTACGTCTAGGTTCCAGCCTGGAGTGGATAGACGACGCTCTTTAGACGTCTCAAAAGACTTAAGGATGTCTTGAAGGTCCTTGTTGGAAGAAAGGTCCAAACCTCTGTGGCGGAGAACTGAAGCCAACATACTCCTATACCCTTTAATCGTAGGGGCTGAAAGGGATCTCTCATTCCTAAGATGTAAAAGTAAGTCAGCTATTTGGGTCACAGAGGTATTGGTAGAGGATACTGAATTGGCTCTACACCAGCTCCGGAAGACTTCCCACTTAGATTGGTAGACTCTACGAGTGGAAACCCTTCTTGCTCTGGCAATCGCACTGGCTGCCTCCTTCGAAAAGCCTCTAGCTCTAGCGAATCTTTCGACAGTCTGAAGGCAGTCAGCCGAAGAGCGTGGAGGTTTGGGTGCAACCTGTCTACGTGAGGTTGACGTAGAAGGTCCACTCTTAGAGGTAGAGTCCTGGGGATGTCGACTAGCCATTGAAGTACCTCTGTGAACCATTCTCTTGCAGGCCAAAGGGGAGCAACCAGCGTCAGCCGTGTCCCTTCGTGCGAGATGAATTTCTGCAGAACTTTGTTTATTATCTTGAACGGTGGGAATGCGTAAAGGTCGAGATGGGACCAGTTCAGTAGAAAAGCATCCACATGAACTGCTGCAGGGTCTGGAACTGGGGAACAGTACAGCGGAAGTCTCTTGGTTATGGAGGTGGCAAACAGATCTATGGTAGGTTGACCCCACAAGGTCCAAAGTCTGTTGCACACACTCTTGTGGAGGGTCCATTCCGTGGGAATGACCTGATTCCTTCTGCTTAGGCGATCTGCTGAGACGTTCATATTGCCCTGAATGAACCTCGTGACCAAAGTGAGGTTTTGACTTCTTGACCAAATGAGGAGGTCCCTTGCGATCTCGTATAGGCTCCTCGAATGGGTCCCTCCTTGCTTGGAGATGTAAGCCAAGGCTGTGGTGTTGTCTGAGTTCACCTCCACCACTTTGCCTAGCAGGAGGGACTTGAAGTTCAGCAGGGCTAAATGAACTGCTAGTAGCTCCTTGCAGTTGATGTGGAGCGTTCCCTGTTCCTCGTTCCACATTCCCGAGCATTCCCGTCCGTTCAAGGTTGCACCCCAGCCCGAGTCCGATGCATCTGAGAAGAGATGAAGATTGGGGGTCTGAATAGCCAACGATAGGCCCTCCCTGAGAAGGAGATTGTTCTTCCACCACAAGAGAGTGGTCTTCATCTCTTTGGTGAGTGGGATAGAGACTGCTTCGAGAGTCAAACCCTTGTCCCAATGAGCTGCAAGATGGAATTGAAGAGGGCGGAGGTGGAGTCTCCCTAGCTCGACGAACAGGGCCAGTGATGAAAGGGTCCCTGTGAGACTCATCCACTGTCTCACCGAGCAACTGCTCCTCTTCAGCATGCTCATGATGCACTCTAGGGCTTGGCTTATCCTGGGGGCCGATGGAAAAGCCCGAAAATCCTGACTCCGAATCTCCATTCCCAGGTACACAATGGATTGGGAGGGAATGAGCTGAGACTTTTCTATGTTGACTAACAGACCCAGTTCTCTGATTAAGTCCAAAGTCCAGTTGAGACTCTCCAGACAGCGACGACTCGTGGAGGCTCTCAACAGCCAGTCGTCTAAGTAGAGGGAGGCTCTGATGTCCGATAAGTGGAGGAATTTTGCTATATTCCTCATCAGATGCGTGAACACCATAGGAGCTGTGCTTAGGCCAAAACACAGGGCTTGGAATTGGTAGACAACCTTTCCAAAAACGAATCTCAGGAAAGGTTGGGAGTCTGGATGAATAGGAACGTGAAAGTAGGCATCTTTCAAGTCCAACGAGACCATCCAGTCCTCCTGCCTGACCGCTGCTAGGACCGACTTCGTCGTCTCCATCGTGAACGTCTGCTTGGTGACATACGCATTGAGCGCGCTGACGTCCAGCACCGGTCTCCAACCTCCTGTCTTCTTGGCCACCAGAAAGAGACGGTTGTAGAAGCCCGGGGATTGATGGTCCCGGACTATAACCACTGCCTTCTTCTGCACAAGTAGCGACACCTCCTGGTGCAACGCTAGCCTCTTGTCCTCTTCTTTGTAGTTGGGAGAGAGGTTGATGGGAGATGTGGTCAGAGGGGGTTTGAGGCAGAATGGAATCCTGTAACCCTCCCTCAGCCAACTGACAGACTGGGCGTCTGCACCTCTCTTTTCCCAGGCTTGCCAGAAGCTCTTGAGTCTGGCTCCTACTGCTGTCTGGAGATGCGGAGAGTCAGTTTTTCCCTTTAGAGGCCTTGGAGCCTTTCCTAGACTTGCTCCTGGAAGAGTCTGGACGGGAGCTTCCTCGGCTGGGGGCTCTACCACGAAAGGGCGGTATGAACCTCGTAGCAGGAGTATCAGCCACTGGGGTGCGATAAGTCCTGGGGACTGAGGTAGCAACCTTAGACTTACGAGCCGATGAGGCTACAAGATCATGTGTGTCCTTTTGTATCAGGGCAGCAGACAAGTCCTTAACCAGCTCTTCGGGGAAGAGGAACTTCGAGAGCGGAGCGAAAAGGAGTTGTGACCTTTGACAAGGTGTAATGCTGGAGGAAAGGAAGGTACAAAGCTGTTCCCTTTTCTTAAGAACCCCTGATACAAACATCGACGCAAGCTCACCAGATCCATCTCTAATGGCCTTATCCATGCAGGACATTAATAGCATGGCAGAATCCTTGTCCGCAGGGGAGGTCTTCTTGCTGAGGGCCCCCAGGCACCAGTCTAGAAAGTTGAACATCTCAAATGCTCTAAAAACACCCTTCAGGAAGTGATCAAGGTCTGAGAAGGTCCAGCAAACCTTAGAGCGCCTCATTGCAGTTCTACGAGGCGAGTCTACCAAACTTGAGAAGTCAGCCTGGGCAGAGGCAGGTACTCCCAAGCCTGGTCCCTCTCCTGTGGCATACCAAACGCTCGCTTTAGAAGTGAGCTTAGTCGGAGGAAACATGAAAGAAGTCTTGCCAAGGTGTTGCTTAGTCTGCAGCCACTCCCCTAAGATCCTTAACGCTCTCTTAGAGGACCTTGCTAGGACTAGCTTAGTATAGGTAGACTTAGCTGGCTGCATGCCCAGCGAAAACTCAGATGGTGGAGAGCGGGGAATAGCAGAGACAAAGTGGTCTGGGTATACCTCCCTAAGCAGAGCCAAGACTTTACGAAAGTCAATAGACTGTGGAGAAGGCTTGGAATCATCCACGTCTGATGAGGGATCCAGGTGTGCCGCCTCATCATCAGACGCCTCATCACCAGAGTGTAGCGAAGAGATCGGACAGGTATGCTGAACAGCAGAGTCAGAACGAGCAGGAACAACAATATTAGTGGTTTCCTCTTCAAGAATCTGTTGAGGGAAAACCTGAGGCTCAGACTGCAAAGGCTGAACAAAAGAAGAAGCAGAAGGTAGGCGCATGGGTGGAGGAGGCTGACTCCTGGCATGAGTGGCTGAACTCAAGGGTTGCGCTTGCTGAGTGGTTGGCGGAAGCGGAGTAGCAAGTTCCTGTTCCTGCGGTGTGAGCGGAGCGCGATGAGGTAGAGGCTGCGCAGAACGTAGTAAATGTCTCGCAAGCTGAGGCTCCTGAGGCGCAAGGCTAAGGTGTTGTGGTGCTTGCCTTGTGGAGGGTTGAGCTCGCTGCAGCGAGAGCTGAGGAGACTGACTCATGGACGGGAGAGGTTGTTGTACCTCAACCGAGTGTTGCATCACTGGTGGAGCAGCAAGTGGAAGCGGAGGAAGAGAGGTATAAGCCTCCTGATCCCATTGCTGAGGTTGCCTTAAGGAAGGCGGAGGCTGTACACCACTGGGAACAGTAAACTCAGAACGTGGCTCAACATCGTACGCCTGGCAGGCGGAACTGCGGTCAGGCGGAGCGAGCGCAGGCGGAGCGAGTGCAGGCGGAGGCGGAGGCGCAACCTTCTCAGCCCGACACTCACTCATCAAGACCGAAAGCTGTGCTTGCATGGACTGCAGTAGAGACAACTTGGGGTCGGCAGACACTACGGTCTGCTGAGGCAAAGCCTGAACAGCCGAGATCTGTTGCGGCAGAACCTTACTCCTCTTGGGCGGAGTACAGTCGACTGATGACTGCGGCGAGTCAGAGCTGAGCCAATGACTGCAGCCCGGTTGAGCACTCGCGGACTGGACTCTGCGTTTGAGTGGTCTAGAGACCTGAGTCCAGCGTTTCTTCCCTGACAATAGATCAGCGGACGAGTAAAAGACGGGCTCAATCGTCTGCAGGTGGGAGTGACGGTCTCTGGAAGACACGCCCGCAACCACCGAGGATACTTCTGTGCGCCGATCAAGGCCTGCCGAACCCTTTTGCCCTTCGACATTGCTTCTCCCCTGGGCTTGGGAGCTTGCAAGAGGTCCCGGACTGGGAGAACGACTGACACGCACAGAAGTATCCTCACGCACCACACTGACACTGACACTAGCACTTGGCACTGCACTGACACTAGCACTCGTCACAGCACTGGCACTAATTCCACCCACTGCACTCTTGACCTTAAGTTCCTTGACTTCGGCCATAAGAGACTTATGATCACTTACCACTGACTCTACTTTATCGCCTAAGGCCTGAATAGCACGCAACACAACAGACATATCAGGCTGAGGGCAAATAGTAGGTTCGGGGGTAGCCACTACAGGGGTAGGAAAAGGTAGGGGATCATGAGGTGAGGAAAAAAGTGAAGAGTGAGAAGAACTCCTCCTAACTCTACCTTTCTCTAACTTAGTTGAATATTTCAAAAGACGGACAAAATCAAGTTCCGAAAGTCCGGCGCATTCCTCACATCGATTTTCTAACTGACAGGGCCTATCCCTACAGTCAGAACAAGCGGTGTGAGGATCTACCGAGGCCTTCGGAATACGCCTATTACAAGACCTACATCGCCTATGGGTGGGGGCTTGCGAAATGTCAGACATCTTGAATCCAAAGAGTTAGCCAAGTGGGGTTCCAAAATCAAGCAAAAGATCGTTAACCGTTAATCAGGACTATATAAAAGCTATCTAAGCTAATATAAGAAGGTTTCCAGTAAAGCGACAGCCGAAATCTGAGAGAATACTTCACCAAAAGCCGTGAAAATACTCGAAGATCATAAGCGTATCCCAGAACGTCTTGCCGGAAGCACGACAGAGGAAAAATTGAGGAGGTGTCAACAAGAAGTACTATAGTACCTGGCCACAGGTGGCGCTGGTAAGTACACCCCCTTCTAGTATTGTGATAGCTGGCGTATCCCTCCATAGAATTCTGTCGGGCAACGGAGTTGACAGCTACATGATTATCGGGTAAGTTTAATATTGAAAATTTGTAGTTTATTCCTACGCAGATACAAACTTCTGAGTTGCTGTATCTAAATGGGAGTCTTCCTTAGGTGCGAGAAAGTATCCATCAAGAGGGATTAATTTTACTCTAGGATAATCACAATAGTATAACCTGGCTTTATGCAAAAGTCAAAGGCAAGTTGGTGACGTTAGTCCAACCAGCTCATGAAGAGGCGAGGTTGTAGTGCCTATGCCCTTTAAGTTCAGACTAAGATAGAGATGAAGCTATGTAAAAATCGACCATCAAAATATCAATATACGAGATATGATATATGATATATAATAGCTGAGCCTCCGGCGGCTCGACAGAAAAACACACAAAAACTCGCGAGCGATCGCTATGAAGGTTGCGGGTGTGCCCACTAGCACCAACTATCGGCCAGATACCGCATATACATGTAAACAGACCCAATTTTTCTCATCCCGCTGGGTCTCTATCGGGGAGGAAGGGGGGGCCTTTAATTTATATATTCACCGGGTAAGTATATTCAAAAATTTATTTTATAATTAAAATATCATTTTTAAATATTTAACTTAGCCGGTGAATATATAATAGCTGATTCACACCCATGGTGGTGGGTAGAGACCAGAGTTAATTAAGTTTACAGCGTATATGCTTAGAGTTTTTGACAGTTATATCATAACAAAACCCAAATATATAAAGGTACCTGGTAAGGAAGTTGACTTAGACAATTACTCTGCCTTATTAGTCTGTCTTCCTCACGAAGCCCAGCGATCCTCTTAGGATGCTGAAAGACTCCCAGGAGCTGAAGTATTAAGGGCTGCAACCCATACAACAGGACCTCATCAAACCCCTAATCTGGGCGCTCTCAAGAAATGACATTTGACCACCCGCCAAATCGAAAAAGGCTGCGAAAGGCTTCTTAGCCTTCCGTACAACCCAATTAAAAAACATTTCAAGAGCAGATTAAAAGGATATTGGAATTAAGGGAATGTAGTGGTAGAACCCTTACCCACTACTGCATTCGCTGTAACGAATGGACCCAGTGTGTAGCAGTCCTCGTAAAGAGTCTGGACATCTTTTAAGTAAAATGACGCGAATACCGATTTGCTTCTCCAAACGGTCGCGTCCATAATACTTTGCAGAGATTTATTTGCTTAAAGGCCACGGAAGTTGCTATAGCTCTTATTTCGTGCGTCTTAACCTTAAGCAAGCATCGGTCTTTTTCATTCAAGTGAGAATGAGCCTCTCGTATTAAAAGTCTGATAAAATATGACAAAGCATTCTTTGACATAGGCAATGATGGTTTCTTAACTGAGCACCATAATGCCTCAGATCCACCTCGTAAGGACTTAGTACGAGCTAAGTAGAACTTAAGAGCTCTAACTGGACACAGCACTCTTTCAAGTTCGTTGCCTACGATCTCTGACAGGCAAGGTATATCAAAAGACTTAGGCCAAGGACGAGAAGGCAGTTCATTTTTGGCCAGGAAACCAAGTTGAAGTGAACATGTGGCTTTTTCTGTAGAAAAGCCGATGTTCTTACTGAAGGCATGAATTTCACTGACCCTTTTAGCCGAAGCCAAGCACACTAGGAAAAGCGTCTTGAGGGTGAGATCCTTCAGGGAGGCTGAATGTAATGGCTCAAACCTGTCTGACATGAGGAACCTTAGGACCACGTCTAAGTTCCATCCAGGAGTTACCAAACGACATTCCTTAGAGGTCTCGAAAAACTTAAGGAGATCTTGGAGATCTTAATTGTTGGAAAGATCTAAGCCTCTATGACGAAAGACCGAAGCCAACATGCTCCTGTAGCCCTAAATCGTGGGAGCTGAGAGGGAGCGAACATTTCTCAGATGTAAAAGAAAATCTCCGATTGGGCTACAGAGGTACTGGAAGAGGACATAGATGCTGGCTTGCACCAATCTCGAAAGACTTCCCACTTCGACTGGTATACTCTGAAGGTAGAAGCTCTCCTAGCTCTCGCAATCGCACTGGCTGCCTCCTTCGAAAAGCCTCGAGCTCTTGAGAGTCTCTCGATAGTCTGAAGGCAGTCAGACGAAGCGCGGGGAGGCTTTGATGAACATTCTTTACGTGGGGCTGACGTAAGATATCTACCCTTAGAGGAAGACTTCTTGGAATGTCTACCAGCCATTGAAGTACCTCGGTGAACCAACGTCAACCCTGTCCCTTCGTGAGAGGCGAACTTCTGCAGTACCTTGTTGACTATCTTGAATGGTGGGAATGCATATAAGTCCAGATGAGACCAATCCAGTAGAAACGCGTCTATGTGGATTGCTTCTGTATCTAGGACTGGAGAGCAAGAGATTGGTAACCTTTTGGTCAACGAGGAGGCAAAGAGGTCTATGGTGGGTTGACCCCAAGTAGCCCAAAGACTCTTGCCCACGTCCTTGTGGAGGGTCCATTCCGTGGGTATCACCTGACCCCTCCGACTGAGACAGTCTGCCAAGACGTTCAAGTCCCCCTGGATGAATCTCGTCAACAGGGAGATGCCTCGATTTCTTGACCATATGAGAAGGTCCCTTGCGATCTCGAGCAGCGTGAAGGAGTGTGTGCCTCCTTGCTTGGAGATGTACGCCAAAGCTGTGGTGTTGTCTGAGTTGACCTCTACCACTTAGTTTCGAAGAAAGCTTTCGAATTTCATCAAGGCCAGGTGGACTGCTAATAGCTCCTTGCCGTTGATGTGCATGCTCTTCTGACTTGAGGTCCACAGACCCGAGCATTCCCGACCGTCCAGGGTCGCACCCCAACCCAAATCCGACGCGTCTGAGAACAACACGTGGTTTGGGTTCTTGACTGCTAGGGATAGTCCCTCTCTCAGACTGATATTGCTGTCCCACCATTTCAGGCATGCCTTTACTGGTTCGGAGACTGGGAATGATACCGTCTCTAACGTCTTGTCCTTGTTCCAGTGAGAGGCTAGATGGAACTGGAGAGGCCGAAGGTGTAGTCTCCCTAGCGAGACAAACTGCTCCAGGGATGAGAGAGTCCCTACGAGACTGTTCCAACTCCTGACTGAACAAACGTTCTCTTTTCAGCATTAGTTGGACTTCGAGCAGGGCTTGTTCTATTCGGGTGGCAGACGGAAAAGCCCGAAAAAACTGGACTGCGAATCTCCATCCCCAAAATTTAGAATAATCTGGGATGGGATCAGTTGGGACTTTTAGGTTGACCAAAAGTCCCAACTCCCTGGCCAGACTCAACGTCCAATGTAGATCCTGCAGACAGCGAAGACTGGACGATGCTCTGAGAAGCCAGTCGTCCAAGTACAGGGAGGCTCGGATTCCCGATAGATGGAGGGATTTTGCCACATTCCTCATGAGCCTCGTAAACACGAGAGGAGCAGGACTGAGGCCAAAGCACAGGGCTCGAAACTGGTACCCCACATTCCTGTAAACAAACCTCAGAAACGGTTGGGAATCCGGGTGTATAGGAATGTGGAAGTATGCCTCCTGAAGGTCGAGAGAGACCATCCAGTCGCCTTCCATTAATGCTGTCAAGACAGCCTGGTAGACTTCATCGTGAAGTTTGTCTTGACAATGAACACATTGAGCGCACTTGCCTCTTACGTACTCCTGCAGTGAACATGGCTGCCAGATCATTGGAGCCATCCCTGAGGGACTTGTTCCTGCAGAGAACGTGGCTGTCAGATTATTGGAGCCATCCCTGATAGCCTTGTTTATGCATGACATAATTGTACAGCAAAACTTCAAACGCTCGAAAAAACTCCTAACAGGAGATGGTCTAGCTCTGAAGCCGACCATAAAATCTTGGAGCGTCTCATGGCCAGGCGCCAGGGAGAGTCTATGAGGTTTGAGAAGTCTATCTGGGCAGAGGCAGGAACTCCCAAGCCGAGAACTTCTCCCGTGTCATATCAGACTCTCGCTCTATAAGCCAGCTTAAAAGTAGGGAAAGCAAAGGCTGTCTCCCCCAAACTCCTCCTGGTGATTAACCAGTCGCCTAGCAAACGTAAAGCTCTCTTAGAAGAGCGAGAGAGCACTAGCTTAGAAAACAACGGCTTTGAAGTAGATAGGCCTAGTGTAAACTCTGACGTTTAGGCGAACGAGGAGCAGCAGTTACAAAAAGATCCGGACAAAGATCCTTAAAAATCAGCATGATTTATTTAAAGTCCATAGAGGGCTGAGCAGCTTTAGGCTACTCTCCGTCTGACAGAGTCCTCAAGGGAATATCAGTAGGAGGGGGATCAGCAACTTCCTCATCTGAAGGAACCTTGTCCGACAATTGCCGAGTCTCAAGCAAGGGAGAGACCTGCCGTGGTGGCAATGCTTGACAAGCAGAGTCCACACGCAAAGGAGCAACAGTAGCAGTCAAGGACGCTATGTCATGTAACTGCTTAAAGGACTGACCAGCAACAACAACAGGTGCGGGAGGACGCTCGACGTCAACTCGAGACTGCCTTGACTGCCTAGACTGAGCAGTCAAAACAACTCTTGACTGCGGTGCTTGACGCTCAACGTCAAAACAAGTCAACTATGCTGGTTGGCGAACGTCCTGAACGTCAACAAGAGCAAGCGGCAGCGGCTAAACGTCCACAAGCGGCTGAGAGTCAACACGGGACTGCATCGAGTGAGGCTCTACAAAACACGATTGACGTGACTTTGTAACGTCAATGTCAACAGGACGAGCAAAGGCTCGTTTGGGCGGCTGACGGCCAGGATCTCGATCAGCTAAGCGGCGAGGATCATCGTGAACCTGCTCAACAGAATAGTCCTCCATAAGAGAGGCAAGCTTATTCTGCATGTCTTGCCGTACAACCCATTTAGGATCAACGGGAATGGGTGCGGTAAGAGACGAGGGTAACGTCTGTGACTGCAAAACCTTGCCTACAATAAGACTCTCGGAGCCTGTGTTACGCTTTTGCTTAGGAGGCGAGCAGTCTTCCGATGACTGCATAGGGTCAGAGCTGTCCCAATGGCTACAACCAGGACGCTGGACCTGTCCTGAAAGGACTGACTTTCGCTTAAAGGGCCTCGAAACCTTGCTCCACGGTTTCTTACGCGAAAAGCCTTCGGATGACGAGGAGAAAATCGTCTCGCTCGTCTTATGGTAGGGGCGGTCTTGATGAGACACGCCTGAAACCATAGAGGGAACGTCTGTTCGCTGATCAAGGCCTCTCGAACCCATAAGTCGTACGACATTACTTCTCCCCTGGGCTTGGGAGCTTGCAAGAGGTCTCGGACTAGGCGAACGACAGGCACGAACAGACGAACCCTCGGTCGCAACACTGATAACACTTTGCGCAATTATCACTTTATCACTACGATTTTCTGTTTTGCACTTACTTCACTGAAATCGAATTTTTCAACAATTCACATTAGGCATGAATAAAACTGATTTCTACCTGAAGCACGCAATTCTACCCTCATCAAAAGGTTATAATTGCGAAATAAGTCGTATAATGTAAGCACATTAATACAAGCAAAAAACAGTAAACATATATTAAGATAAAAAGATCAGTGGCTGGGGAGGAGACTAAACACTAGTTCATTCAAAATGTTATTTTCATTAGTAAAATAAATTTTTGAATATACTTACCCGGTGATCATATAGCTGTCAGCTCTGCTGCCCGACAGAAAAACCTACGGACGAAATACGCCAGCGATCGCTATACAGGTGGGGGTGTACATCAACAGCGCCATCTGTCGAGCAGGTACTCAAGTACTCCATGTCAACACAGAACCAATTTTCTCCTCGGCCCACTGGGTCTCTATTGGGGAGGAAGGGTGGGTCCTTTAATTTATGATCACCGGGTAAGTATATTCAAAAATTTATTTTACTAATGAAAATAACATTTTTCAATATTAAACTTACCCGGTGATCATATAGCTGATTCACACCCAGGGGGGTGGGTAGAGACCAGCATATATGTTAACAATAAGAGCTAAGTATTTCGTATTTCATTTTAGCAGTTATTCAAAAATAACAAACATAAAATTAATAAGTACCTGGTAAGGAAGTCGACTTGAACAATTACTCTGCCTTTTTTAAGTACGTCTTCCTTACTGAGCCTCGCAATCCTCATAGGATGCTGAGCGACTCCTAGGAGCTGAAGTATGAAGGGTTGCAACCCATACTAAAGGACCTCATCAAAACCTCTAATCTAGGCGCTTCTCAAGAAAGAATTTGACCACCCGCCAAATCAACCAGGATGCGAAAGGCTTCTTAGCCTTCCGGACAACCCAAAAAACAACAATAAAAAGCATTTCAAAAGAAAGATTAAAAAGGTTATGGGATTAGGGGAATGTAGTTGTTGAGCCCTCACCCACTACTGCACTCGCTGCTACGAATGGTCCCAGGGTGTAGCAGTTCTCGTAAAGAGACTGGACATCTTCAAGGTAAAATTATGCGAACACTGACTTGCTTCTCCAATAGGTTGCATCCATTACACTCTGCAGAGATCTGTTTTGTTTGAAGGCCACTGAAGTTGCGACAGCTCTAACTTCATGTGTCCTTACCTTCAGCAAAGCATGGTCCTCCTCATTCAGATGGGAATGAGCTTCTCGAATCAAAAGTCTGATATAATAAGAAACTGCATTCTTCGACATAGGTAAAGAAGGTTTCTTAATGGCGCACCATAAAGCTTCTGACTGTCCACGTAATGGCTTAGTACGTCTCAAATAGTACTTAAGAGCTCTTACAGGGCATAGTACTCTTTCTTGTTCATTTCCAACCAAATTAGCAAGGCTTGGAATATCAAACGAATTGGGCCAAGGACGAGAAGGAAGTTCGTTTTTGGCTAAAAAACCAAGCTGTAAGGAACATGTAGCCGTTTCAGATGTAAATCCAATGTTCCTGCTGAAGGCGTGTATCTCACTGACTCTTTTAGCTGTTGCTAAGCAGACGAGGAAAAGAGTTTTCAAAGTGAGATCTTTAAAAGAGGCTGATTGAAGTGGTTCGAACCTTGCTGACATAAGGAATCTTAAAACCACGTCTAAGTTCCAACCTGGTGTGGCCAACCGACGCTCCTTCGAGGTCTCAAAAGACTTAAGGAGGTCCTGTAGATCTTTGTTGTTGGAAAGATCTAAGCCTCTGTGACGGAAGACTGCTGCCAACATGCTTCTGTAACCCTTGATCGTGGGAGCTGAAAGGGATCTTTCCTTCCTTAGGTATAAAAGGAAGTCAGCTATCTGAGTTACAGAGGTACTGGTTGAGGATACTGATTTCGACTTGCACCAGCTTCGGAAGACTTCCCACTTCGACTGGTAGACTTTGAGAGTGTATGTCCTCCTTGCTCTAGCAATCGCTCTGGCTGCCTCCTTCGAAAAGCCTCTAGCTCTCGAGAGTCTTTCGATAGTCTGAAGGCAGTCAGACGAAGAGCGTGGAGGCTTGGGTGTACCTTCTTTACATGCGGCTGACGCAGAAGGTCCACTCTTAGAGGAAGTGTTCTGGGAACGTCTACTAGCCATTGCAGTACCTCGGTGAACCATTCTCTCGCGGGCCAGAGGGGAGCAACCAACGTCAACCTTGTCCCTTCGTGAGAGGCGAACTTCTGCAGTACTCTGTTGACAATCTTGAACGGGGGGAACGCATAAAGGTCTAGATGGGACCAATCCAGAAGAAAGGCATCTATGTGAACTGCTGCTGGGTCCGGAATCGGTGAGCAATAAATTGGGAGCCTCTTGGTCATCGAGGTTGCGAACAGATCCATGGTAGGCTGACCCCACAAGGCCCATAGTCTGTTGCATACATTCTTGTGAAGGGTCCACTCTGTTGGGATGATTTGACCCTTCCGGCTGAGGCGGTCTGCCATGACATTCATGTCGCCTTGAATGAACCTCGTTACTAGGGATATGTTTCGATCTCTTGACCAGGTGAGGAGGTCCCTTGCGATCTCGTACAACGTCATCGAATGAGTCCCTCCTTGCTTGGAGATGTACGCCAAGGCTGTGGTGTTGTCGGAGTTCACCTCCACCACCTTGCCTAGAAGGAGGGACTTGAAGCTTCTCAAGGCCAGATGAACTGCCAGTAGCTCCTTGCAGTTGATGTGCAACGTTCTTTGATCCGTATTCCACGTGCATGAGCATTCCCGACCGTCCAATGTCGCACCCCAGCCCGTGTCCGATGCGTCCGAGAAGAGAAGGTGGTCGGGGGTCTGAACAGCCAGTGGCAGACCCTCCCTGAGGAGAATGTTGTTCTTCCACCAAGTCAGTGAAGACTTCATCTTCTCGGAAAAAGGAACCGAGACCGCTTCTAGTGTCTCGTCCTTTCTCCAGTGAACAGCTAGGTGAAATTGAAGGGGTCGGAGGTGGAGTCTCCCTAACGCGATGAACTGGTCCAGTGATGAAAGCGTCCCTATCAGACTCATCCACTGTCTGACTGAACATCGGTCCTTCTTCAGCATGTTCTGGATGCATTCTTGGGCTTGACTGATTCTGGGGGCCGACGGAAAAGCCCGAAAAGCTTGACTCTGAATCTCCATTCCTAGGTATACTATAGTTTGGGATGGGACGAGTTGGGACTTTTCCATATTGACCAGGAGACCCAATTCCTCGGTCAGATCCAGAGTCCACTTGAGATTCTCCAGACAGCGACGACTTGACGCAGCTCTTAAAAGCCAGTCGTCCAAATAGAGGGAGGCTCTGATGTCTGCTAAATGCAGGAATTTGGCAATATTCCTCATCAGTTTGGTAAAAACTAGAGGTGCCGTGCTTAGGCCAAAGCACAGGGCTTGGAACTGGTATACAACCTTCCCGAAAACGAACCTTAGAAAAGGTTGGGAATCTGGGTGGATGGGGACGTGAAAGTAAGCGTCCTTTAGGTCTAACGAGACCATCCAGTCTTCCTTCCTGACCGATGCTAGAACCGACTTTGTCGTCTCCATGGTGAACGTCTGCTTTGTGACAAAGACATTCAGAGCACTGACGTCTAGCACCGGTCTCCACCCTCCTGTCTTCTTCGCCACTAAGAAGAGACGGTTGTAGAAGCCCGGGGATTGATGGTCCCGGACTATGACTACCGCTCCCTTTTGAAGTAAGAGAGACACCTCTTGCTGTAAAGCTAGCCTCTTGTCCTCCTCTCTGTACCTGGGAGAGAGGTCGATGGGAGTTGTTGCTAGAGGGGGCTTGCGCAAGAATGGAATCCTGTACCCCTCTCTGAGTAACTTCACAGACTGTGCGTCTGCGCCCCTGTTCTCCCAGGCCTGCCAGTAGTTCTTGAGCCTGGCTCCCACTGCTGCCTGAAGAAGGTGGCAGTCAGACTCTGCCTCTAGAGGACTTGGAACCCTTCTTCTTGCTCCCACGTTGTCTTTCGGCACGAGCACCTCCTCTGCTGGAGGCTCTGCCACGAAAGGGCGGAATGAACCTTGACGCTGGAGTGTCCATCCTGGGTCTAGGCACGGATGGCAAAGGGGTGGCTTTGCGTGCGGATGACGCCACCAGGTCATGAGTGTCTTTCTGGATCAAGGAGGCGGCAATCTCCTTGATCAACTCTTCAGGGAAGAGACACTTCGAGAGCGGAGCAAACATAAGTTCCGACTTTTGACATGGGGTGACTCCAGCAGACAAGAAGGAGCAAAGGTGATCCCGCTTCTTGAGGACCCCGGACACGAAAGAAGCCACAAGCTCACTAGAACCATCCCGTATGGCTTTGTCCATGCAGGACATAATGAGCATGGAAGTTTCCTTATCAGAAGGTGAGGTCTTCCTGCTCAACGCTCCCAAACACCAGTCCAAGAAGTTAAAGACTTCGAATGCACGGAAAACTCCTTTCATAAGATGGTCCATATCCGAAGGAGTCCAGCAAATCTTGGAGCGTCTCATAGCCAGCCTGCGGGGAGAGTCTACCAGACTTGAGAAGTCGCCCTGGGCAGAGGCAGGAACTCCCAAGCCGAGAACTTCTCCCGTGGCATACCAGACGCTAGATCTGGAAGCAAGCTTGGCCGGGGGAAACATGAAGGTTGTCTTCCCAAGTTGCTTTTTGGACTGCAACCACTCTCCCAGTACCCTGAAAGCTCTCTTGGACGAGCGCGCGAGTACGAGCTTCGTAAAGGCAGGTGCTGCTGACTGCATGCCTAAAGCGAACTCAGAGGGAGGCGAGCGTGGTGCTGCAGACACAAACTGATCCGGATATAAATCCTTGAACAGCGCAAGCACTTTCCTAAAGTCTAAGGAGGGAGGCGTGGTCTTGGGTTCGTCGATGTCCGAGTGTTGGTCGTCAAGATGTGCAGCTTCGTCATCATCAGAGAGTCCATCGTCTGAATGTTGAGGAGGAAGCGGCAAAGGAGTAGGTAAAAGCTGGACGGCTGAGTCCGGCAGCACGGGTGCATGCGTGGCTGCACTGGACCCAACGTCATGGAACCGTTGGTCAGTCTGAGAACTGGCAACAACCATAGCTGAGTGGGGACGCAAAGCGTCTACTCCTGACTGTGGTCGGATAGCGGAGACCACCGTGGGTTGCGGAGGCTGACGCACCGCGTCAAAACACGGCAACTGAACTCCACCCTCCTGTTGTTGTGGTAGCACACGAACGTCAACGGAGGGTTCCGTGCGTCTGTGAACGTCAACATGCGTCTGGCAGGGTCGACTGCGCATGGGTGGTGGAGCTCTCACAGCTGGAGTGTGGGAGCAGGCAGCCTCAGCGTCTGCTGGGCGCACAACCGTGGTTGGTTGTAGGCTAACGGGTGCAGCGTCAACCTTCTCCGCACGATACTCCTGCATAAAGGAAGCTAACTGAGTCTGCATAGACTGTAGCAAAGACCACTTAGGGTCTACAGCAGCTGGTGCGGCAACAGACGGAGTTAATGCCTGTTGCGGTACCACTTTGCCTCTCTTAGGAGGCGTGCAGTCGTCGGAGGACTGCAGCGAGTCCGAACTGACCCAGTGGCTACACCTGGGCCGTTGGACTTGCTCGGAAGGGACCTTGCGTTTAAGAGGCCGTGAGACCTTGGTCCATCGTTTCTGGCGAGAAACCTCTTCCGCAGACGAGGAATGAACGGGCTCACTCGTCTTCTTGTGGGTGGGACGATCTAGGCAAGATACGTCCGAAACCACGGAGGGAACGTCTGTCCGCTGATTAAAGCCTGTCGAACCCTTTGGTCGTACGACATTGCTTCTCCCCTGGGCTTGGGAGCTTGCAAGAGGTCCCGGACTGGGAGGACGACAGGCACGAACAGACGCACCCTCATGCGTAACACTGACACTTTTCACTGCACTAACACTCACTTCACTTCCCACTGCACTCTTACCTTTCAACTCCCTGACGTCAGCCATGAGTTGATTGCGGTCATTCGCCAATGACTCGACTCTCTCACCTAGAGCCTGGATGGCACGCATCATATCTGCCATCGAAGGTTGATGAGAGCTAGCAGGGGGGTCGGGTGCAACCACTACAGGGGAAGGAATAGGTTGTGGGGCATGGGGAGAGGAAAAATCTACTGAGCGAGACGAACTCCTCCTGATTCTATCCTTCTCTAGCCTACGTGCATATTTCAGGAATTCTTGAAAATCGAATTCCGAAAGCCCAACGCATTCCTCACATCGATCTTCCAATTGACAGGCTTTACCCCTACAATTGGAACAAACGGTGTGCGGATCGATAGAGGCCTTCGGAAGACGCCTTGAACAGTCCCTAGCGCTACACTTCCTGTACTTGGGGACTTGAGAAGGGTCAGACATCTTGAATTATTCAAAGGGGGGAATTCAAAATCTATCCAAGTCGTCAACAAATAATCCAAAATTCAACAAAAGAATGCAAGGAAGTATTGAAGATAACTTCTGCACAGCGATAGCTAATAACCAGAAATGAATACTTCACCAAATAACGTGAAAATCAATCCAGAAAACAACAGCGTATTTAGTAGGTCTTGCCGGTGGCACGACAGAGAGAAAATTGGTTCTGTGTTGACATGGAGTACTTGAGTACCTGCTCGACAGATGGCGCTGTTGATGTACACCCCCACCTGTATAGCGATCGCTGGCGTATTTCGTCCGTAGGTTTTTCTGTCGGGCAGCAGAGCTGACAGCTATATGATCACCGGGTAAGTTTAATATTGAAAAACTACGTTTTCAATCTCTCACCGTACAGTGCCTTGGGACGAGAATAAAAACTAAAAACGTTTTATCCTTTCTCCCCGTACAGAGACTAGGGACGAGAGTAAAACTGACTCGAGAACAACGTTACTCGCTTGGGACGAGAATAAAGATCGGAACGTTCTCTCTTCCTCTCTCTCTCTTGATTTCGCACCGAAGAGAAAAGCCCACTTACCTTTCGTCAATAAACAGGTTATTTGACCAAAGGAAAAAACTGAAAGGACTAAGAAATTGAAAATTAACAAGTTCCTTTAAATTAGTATTTAAAACATTTAAGTTTGAAAGAAGAATGAACAAAACGTCAGAATCGATTTACTCTTTCTGCAAAGTGAAACCGTGATTCTCTCTCTCTCTATCGTAACGATAGAGCGCAAACTGCGTAGCATAAATAAACTAAACGTTAGTTCATCTTTGAAACAGTACGAAGACTATTCAAAGAAAATCTTTCATAAAATATCTACTGAAAAATATTCATTTAATAAGTTTTAAATCATTTGCTCTGTAAAAGTTATTTACGATTGAAAGGGCTCAACGTTGTTTAACTTCGGTTTCCAAGTTAGGACCGCCTACTCTCGGATTAGGGGAGGAATAGGTAAGGTCGCATATAAACAAATCATTAAAATTTATCTTGATGTTTATTATAAATGGAAAGCTAATCGAAGAGGCCTAATAAAGGCGGTTGAGATATAAATATATAGAGGAAAATCTATAATTAACAACAACAATTTATAACGTGATAAGATAATTGCTAAAAGCCTAAAACACACTTCCGTACTAAGGGAAGGGTCGGCCATTTAAAAGTCAAAGAAAGTCCAAAAAACAATCCAAAGTCATCAACAATTAAATCTATCCAAAAACGAGTTCAAGATTTAAGTTGAAGATAAAACACCTGCACTGCGAAAGCTCAAACCAAAATGAAGTACTTCACCAAGACTGTTGAAAAACTCCAGGTTAACAGCGAGTAAAGGTACGTCTTGTCGATCAGACCGACAGAGAAAAATTGGGTCTGTTTACATGTATATGCGGTATCTGGCCGTCTGTTTACATGTATATGCGGTATCTGGCCGATAGTTGGCGCTAGTGGGCACACCCGCAACCTTCCTAGCGATCGCTCGCGAGTTTTTGTGTGTTTTTCTGTCGAGCCGCCGGCGGCTCAGCTATTATATATTCACCGGCTAAGTTAAATATTTAAAAATATACATTCATAATTAAGAACTTTTTATTCTAACCTGCATTAGGGTGTAATCCAGCAAATACTGCAGGACCCAGGGTATGAAATATGGACTTCATCCACATTTCATACCCATATAATCCAGAGAATACCTGATGCCGTGATAAAGGATTAGTTGTTCCGTAAGAGCGTAAGCTAAATTATTTGCTGAGCCGCAACAATGGGACCTAAAGAAATGTTGTCCAAGGACCTGTGAGTACAATCTTTCAGGTAGTGACCTGTGAAGTTATTCTGCCTTCTCCAGACACCTGCACTAAGAACTTGGGCTACCGAATGGTTCTTGCAAGAACGCTAAGGTTGCAGCAAGACCGCATACATCCTGTACACGGGGGGGGGATGGTGATGCTCCCCGAGGATTTATACACTCTTATAATAGTGTCATGCAACCAAAAGGAAATGTTATTCTTAGAAATTTTCATTTTGCAGCAGTCTGTGCTCACAAATAAGTTCGGAATTTTAGCTATAACAGAGGCCGTTCTCTTTAAGACATTTTCTGACTGCTCTTACGTGACAGAGTAACAGATTATCTAAATCATCAGTTACCTCTTTGAGAGATCATATCATGAAAGAGTCAAATCTATGATCAGTAATAGTCGCATTTTGTGTTTTAGTCACAAACTAGGGAATGAAGGAAAAAGATACAGTAGTTCTTCCCACCCTTTGAAATGTGACACAGGTAGGACAAACCATGTACTGTAATTTGCTAACTCTCTTGGCTGATGCTAAGGCGAGGATAAAGTCAATCTTCAGGGTGAGATCCCTGTCCAGAGCTTTATGCAGGGGCTCAAAAGGGGGCCATCTTCAGAGACTTAAGTACCATCGTAACATTCCAAGAGAGAGGCTTGAGTTCCTGAGGAGGGCTTGTCTGTATAAAACTTCCTCCCTCCCAGGAAGTACCATAGTCTCGTATGTAAGGGAGAACACTAGCACTAGCCAGATTCCCAAAGGAGGTTGGCACATCAGGACTAGTAAACTAGGAGTTTTTCAAGGCTTGCCCGCCAGTGAATGCTGGTGAGCACCTGCGAACGTTGACGAGCGTTAGCGAATGCTGACGAGCGTTAGCGAATGCTAATGAGAATTAGCGAATGTCTGTGAAAACGAATATTGGTGAGAGCGAACGTCGGTAAGAGTTACCGAACGCTGGCGAATGTTAGCTAACACCGGCAACCTTTAGTGAATACTGGCTAGCTGGCCGGCAAGCATTAGAGAATGCTGGCGAACATTGGCAAGGAGAGAGTTGGCTTTCACCTGTAAGGATGTACAAGGTAATGTGAGTCAGTGCGGGCTACCGAAAGTAGCGCACACTTGAGGCAACAGTAGGTTGAAGCTCTGAGTAGGGACTAGCAATGGGTACTATGGAAAGCAACCTGGGATGTTCAAAGACTTTTGTCAGGCAGAAGAGCTCTCCCAGCTCCATCGCTAGAGCTTAGTGGATGGGTGCGCAACATTAGCCATGACTTCTCTGCTTGACTATGGCCCTTGCGAAATACTCATGCCACACTAGCCCCCTATAGGGGGTTGGCAAATAGCCTTATATTCTCCCATTGCAAGGGGCCGAAAAAGGCTGTGCTGAACTTGAAGAACAGCAGCTTCTCCCTCGTAAGAGGTTGAAACCATGAGGTGGAGGTCCCGCAGGGCCTGGCCTCACTTAGATCTAAGAGCTTTCTTGTGCCCAACCAACAAGATGTAGGCCATAACACAGAAGAGTTATAGCCTATGAGACTCGTCCATGGGAGAGGCGATAACCGCAAGCGGTCAGCAGGCATCACCATCTGCGGCAAAGAACCTGAAGGGAATATGCTCCCGAGACTCATTTTGTACCCTGAAGATACGACGGCGAGGAGGAACTGGAAAGAGTCGCATAACTCCATTGTCACCAAGCTCTTAAGAGCAGGAGCAGGGAATGGACAAATCCAATTCTTGCCAGAGGAATCCCACGGAGGGAAACCACTTAGGCGAAGGCTATCTCTCCCGCAGGAGATAAAGTGACCATACCCTGTTGCCACTGTCAGCAATTCTCCCCGCAAGCGGGAAGATTGCTGAACAGTGGCTGGTGGAGGGTAACTCTCCCTCGGAAGGTTAAGTTGCCCAATAACTGGTGGAGGTTAACTCTCTCGGAAGGGGAAGTTACACTCTACTTCCCGTCAATGAGCTGAGCCCAAGTTGAAGGTTGGCATCGAGAGCCGCTTGTGAAATGTAGCCGAAGCTAGTTTCTGGGTTCACCACAAAGGAAACCCCAAGGGGAACCAGTTTGCCACTGCTCTCGTTCCTACGCCGGAGCTGCAGGACTGAAATATGTTATTTTCATTAGTAAAATAAATTTTTGAATATACTTACCCGATAATCATGTAGCTGTCAACTCCGTTGCCCGACAGAATTCTACGGGAGGGATACGCCAGCTATCACTATACTAGAAGGGGGTGTACTCACAAGCGCCACCTGTGGCCAGGTACTACAGTACTTGTTGTTGACGCCACCTCACTTTTTCCTCGGTCCACTGGTTCTCTATGGGGAGGAAGGGTGGGTCAATTAAATCATGATTATCGGGTAAGTATATTCAAAAATTTATTTTACTAATGAAAATAACATTTTTCAATATTAAACTTACCCGATAATCATGTAGCTGATTCACACCCAGGGGGGTGGGTGAAAAACCAGTGTACAAGACTAAAGGATAGCTAAGTATCCCGTATTTCATATAATCAGTTATCCACAATAACAATGAAATAATAAGTACCTGGTAAGGAAGTCGACTTGAACCGTTACTCTGCCTTTAATAAGATCGTCTTCCTTACTGAGCGCAGCGTTCCTCTTGGAAGGCTGAATCAACTCAAAGGTGCTAAAGTATACAGGGCTGCAACCCATACTAAAGGACCTCATCACAACCTTTAACCTCGGCGCTTCTCAAGAAAGAATTGACCACCCGCCAAATCAACAAGGATGTGGAAGGCTTCTTAGCCGACCGTACAACCCATAAAAAGTATTCAAGAGAAAGGTTAAAAGGTTATGGGATTATGGGAATGTAGTGGCTGAGCCCTCGCCTACTACTGCATTCGTTGCTACGAATGGTCCCAGGGTGTAGCAGTACTCGTAAAGAGACTGGACATCTTTGAGATAGAATGATGCGAACACTGACTTGCTTCTCCAATAGGTTGCATCCATAACACTCTGCAGAGAATGGCTCTGTTTGAAGGCCACTGAAGTAGCCACAGCTCCCACTTCATGTGTCCTTACCTTCAGCAAAGCAAGGTCTTCTTCCTTCAGATGAGAATGTGTTTCTCTAATCAGAAGCCTGAATAGTAAGAAACTGAGTTCTTAGAACTTGGAAAAGAAGGTTTCTTGATAGCACACTATAAGGCTTCTGATTGTCCTTGTAAAGGTTAAGACCTTTTTAGATAGTACCTAAGAGCTCTAACTGGGCAAAGTACTCTCTCCAGTTCATTCCCCACCAAGTTGGACAGGCTTGGGATCTCGAACGACTTAGGCCAAGGACGTGAAGGAAGCTCGTTTAGCAAAAACCGAGCTGCAAGGAACATGTAGCCGTTTCAGATGTGAAAACAATGATCCTGCTGAAGGCGTGGATCTCACTTACTCTTTTAGCTGTTGTCAAGCACACGAGGAAAAGAGTTTTTAATGTGAGGTCCTAAAAAGAGGCTGATTGGAGAGGTTCAAATCTTGATGACATAAGGAACCTTAGGACCACGTCTAGATTCCAGCCTGGAGTGGACAACCGACGTTCCTTTGAGGTCTCAAAAGACCTAGGGAGGTCCTGTAGATCTTTGTTGGTGGAAAGATCCAAGCCTCTGTGGCGGAAAACCGCTGCCAACATACTTCTGTAACCCTTGATCGTAGGAGCTGAAAGGGATCTTACTTTCCTTAGATATAACAGGAAGTCAGCAATCTGGGTTACAGTGGTACTGGTTGAGGAAACTGCATTGGTCTTGTACCAGCTACGGAAGACTTCCCCTTGAGACTGATAGATTCTGAGAGTGGATGTTCTCCTTGCTTTGGCAATCGCTCTGGCTGCCTCCTTCGAAAAGCCCCTAGCTCTTGAGAGTCTTTCAAAAGTCTGAAGGCAGTCAGACGAAGAGCGTGGAGGTTCGGGTGTACCTTCTTTACGTGAGGTAGACGTAGAAGGTTCACTCCTAGAGGAAGAGTCCTGGGAATGTCGACCAGCCATTGCAGTACCTCTAAGAACCATTCTCTCGCGGGCCAGAGCGGAGCCAACCAACGTCAGCCGTGTCCCTTTGCGAGAGGAGAACTTCTGAAGTACCCTGTTGACAATCTTGAACGGCGGGAATGCATACAGGTCGAGATGGAACCAATCCAGCAGAAAAGCATCCACGTGAACTGCTGCTGGGTCTGGAATCGGAGAACAATACAATAGGAGTCTCTAGGTTATCGAGGTAGCGAACAGATCTATGGTTGGCTGACCCCACAGGGCCCAAAGTCTGCTGCAAACATTCTTGTGAAGGGTCCACTCTGTGGGGATGACCTGACCCTTCCGGCTGAGGTGATCTGCCATGACATTCATACCGCCCTGAATGAACCTCGTTACCAGCGTGAGCTTTCGATCTTTAGACCAGATGAGGAGGTCCCTTGCGATCTAGAACAACTTCACGAAAGAGTCCCTCCCTGCTTGAAGGTGTAAGCCAGGGCTGTGGTGTTGTCAGAGTCCACCTCCACCACTTTGTTAAGCTGGAGGGACTTGAAGTTTATCAAGGCCAGAAGAACCGCCAACAACTCCTGCAATTGATGTGAAGTGTCCTTTGCTCCTGATTCCATGTTCTCGATCATTCCTGTCCGTCCAAAGTCGCACCCCAGCCCGTGTCTGATGTGTCCGAGAGGAGACGGCGGTCGGGTTTCTGAACAGCCAAAGGTAGACTTCCTTGAGAAGAAAGCTGTTCTTACACCACGCGAGAGAAGACCTCCTCTCTTCGGAAACAGGAACTGAGACCGTCTCTAGCGTCATGTCCTTTATCCAGTGAGCAGCTAGATGATACTGAAGGGGGGGAGGTGGATTCTCCCTAACACGATGAACAGGGCCAGCGATGAAAGTGTCCCTGTTAGACTCATCCACTACCTGACTGAGCATCGGTTCCTTCTCAGCATGCTCTGGATGCATTCTAGGGCTTGGAAAATCCTTGGGGCCGACGGAAAAGCCCGAAAAGCTCGACTCTGAAGATCCATACCCAGGGAGACAATGGTCTGGGATGGGATGAGCTGAGACTCCTCAAAATTGACCAGGAGGCCCAGTTCCTTGGTCAGATCCATAGTCCATCTGAGAATCTCCAGACAGAGACGACTTGTGGGAGCTCTTAAAAGCCAGTCGTTTGACGGAGCCGGACACAAGATCATGGTACTGCTGCACAGTCTGTGAACTGTCAACCATGGGGAAGCGAGGAAGTACAGTGACAACCCGAAGCTGTCTAGACTGTCTGGGTCGTACAGACAACTCCTTATCGGGTTGCTGAGGTTGCCGCACTGCGTCAAAACAAGTCACTTCTGCTGGTTGTTGAACGTCTTCCCAGTGACACACTGACTCCGTAAACAAAAAATCCTTTAACAAGGACTAAGCTTGGACTGTATGTCTTGCAACACAGCTCAAGGTCTATGGGAGCAGGTGTGGTAACAGACGGGGTTAGTGACTGAAGTGGAACCATTACCTTCCCTGGAAGCATGTTATGCTAAAATAAAAGTCCATAGGAGGCTACGCAGCTAAAGGCTCCTCTCCAAATGACAGAGTCCTCAAGGGAATATCAGAAGGAGGGAGAAAAGCACTTTCTCATCTACAGGGACCAAATCCGAGAAAAGTTAAGTTCTCTCAGTGAGGGTTTCAATGGTGCAAAAGCAGCAGACTAGAAGGCAACATTATGAAACTGCTTGACAGTCTAGTGAGTTGGCAACAACCAAAGATGTATGACTGAGAAGCATGCGGTAAGGTATGCAGAGCATGTTGTATGCAGAGCATGCTGTATGCAGAGCATGCTGTATGTAGAGCATGCTGTATGTAGAGCATGTTGTATGCAGAGCATGCTGTATGCAGAGCATGTTGTATGCAGAGCATGCTGAATGCAGAGCATGCTGTATGCAGAGCATGTTGTATGCAGAGCATGCTGTATGTAGAGCATGTTGTATGCAGAGCATGCTGAATGCAGAGCATGCTGTATGCAGAGCATGTTGTAAGCAGAGCATGCTGTATGCAGAGCATGCTGTATGCAGAGCATGCTGTATGTAGAGCATGCTGTAAGGTAAGCAGAGCGTGTTGCATGGCGTTTAACATTTCTCAGAAATTCCATGACCAGTGCTAGAGTGCTTCATGCATGCTTGCATGGGGTTTTAATATCAACATAATATTTACCTTACATTCATAACTCATGATTCATTTTTGTTTTGAAGATATTTTTGCCATATTTTGCGATATTGTTAAAAATATATTGCAAGGAATACATATATATTTTTATATAAGTAAGACAAATAACCTCCATTATCATAATGTTTGTGTAGACATACATGTATATGATTACAAATGCAAGTTATGAAAGTAATGAGGTGTTATTATTGTCATTTGTTATTTCTCAAGTTGAGGAGAAAGTGGCAGATGCATGCGTTGAGGTGGCTGACTCATAGCATGAGGTTGCTGCCTCAAGAGTTGCGCTTGCTGTAAGGGTTGCGGATGCGCAGTAGCAGGTTCCTGAGGAACGAGTTAAGGTTCCTGAGGTGTGAGCTGCGAGAGTTGAGATAGCGGCTGCGCAGAACGCAGTTCTTGTCTCGCGAGTTGAGGTTCCTGAGGAGCTAGCCTAAGCTGCAGCGAGTGCTGAGGTGGCTGCCTCATTGATGGAAGAGGTTGTCGTACCTCAAGAGATTGTTGCCTCGCTGGTGGAACCGCAAGCGGAAGCGGAGGAAGTAAGGCATAAGACTCCTGCTCCCATTGCTGAGGTTGCCTTAAGGAAGGTTAAGGTTGCTGCACAACGCTGGTAACTGGCAACTCAGAACGCGGTAAGGTAGCCTGAGGAACCTCAACTTCGTACGCCTGGCAGACTGGACTGCGGTGAGGCGGAGCTCTCGCAGGAGGAGGCGGAGGTTGCTGCACACCGCTGGTAACTGGCAACTCAGAACGCGGTAAGGTAGCCTGAGGAACCTCAACTTCGTACGCCTGGCAGACTGGACTGCGGAGAGGCGGAGCGTTCGCAGGAGGAGGTGTAACCTTCTCAGCCTGAAACTCACGCATTAAGACCCCAAGCTGCGACTGCATGGACTGCAGCAAAGTCGTCTTGGGATCAACAGACGATAAGGTCTGTTGTGGCATCGCCTTACCTCTCTTAGGAGGTGTGCAGTCACCTGAGACTGAGGAGAGTCAGAGCTAACCCAATGACTGCATCCGGGTTGTTGAACTCTAACTTCGTACGTCTGGCATAGGTCTGGACTTTACGTTTAAGAGGTCTTGAGACCTGAGACCAGCGTTTTCTCCATGAAATTTCTTCTGCAGACGAGCAGAATAAGGGCTCAATCGTCTGCGGGTGGGAGTGACGGTCTCTTAAGACACGCCCGCAACCACCGAGGATACTTCTGTGCGCCGATCAAGGCCTGCCGAACCCTTTTGCCCTTCGACATTGCTTCTCCCCTGGGCTTGGGAGCTTGCAAGAGGTCCCGGACTGGGAGGACGACTGGCACGCACAGAAGTACCCTCACGCACAACACTGACACACTTTGCGCTAATCACTTATCACTTTTGATTTTCTGTTTGCACTTATTTCACTAAACTCGAAACTTTAAGTGGTTTGTACCTGAAACACGCAATTCTATCCTTTCTCAAAAGTTAGTAATTGCGAAAACAGAATTACAATGTAACAGAAAAATCTAATGAAAGATAAATAATTCAGTGGCTGGAAAGAGACTAAACACTAGATCAAATAAACTACGTTTAAAATCTCTCACCGCATAAAGCTTGAGAACAAGAAAAACTCTAGAAACGTTTACCTTCTTCCCCTAAAGAGACTAGGGAGAAGAGCAAAAACGATAACAACGTTACTCGCTTGAACGAAACGTTTATCCTCCTCTTTCTCCCTCCGTCTCTATCTCTCTCTCTCTCTCTCTCTCTCTTGACTTAGAACCTGAGAGAAGAGCCCAATCATATATATCGTTAAAACATATTATTGTTAAAGGAAAATATTTCCCAAAATGAAAAGTTCCTTTGTAGAATTAAAACCATTAAGTTAAGAAAGAATGAACAAAACGCTAGACACGGTTACTCTTACTGCAACGTGACACCGTGAAAATTCTCTCTCTATCGTAACGATAGAGCGCAAGTTGAACGTTCTGAAACGTCAACAACTGCAGAGACAAAACAAAACGTTAGTTCAACTTTGAAAACAGTACGAGACTATCAAAGAAATTCTTTCAAAAACATTAAAATAGCATAATATGTTAACAGGTAAAACCGAAATGACGGGCTCAATGTTAATTAACTTCGGTACAAGAAAAGACCGCCTACCATTAGGAAAGGTCGAATATATAAAAATTAATTTAATAATTTATAATAAAAGGAAGTTAATCGAAGAGGCCTATAAAAGGCGGAGAGATATAAAATAAATCTATAACTTTTGTTAAGCAAAATTAAGAAAGAGAGTCTATACTCTCTTAGACACCAACACTTCCGTCTAAGGGAAGGGTCGGCCATTTAAAGGTGAAAGAGAGTTCATACTCTCTTCGTCACCATAATTAAATTAATTCCAAAAGCTAACTAAGCTAATATAGAAGTTTCTAGTATAGCGAATAGCTGCAAATTTTAGAGAAATACTTCACCAAACCGTGAACAATACTCCAAAATCATAAGCGTATCCAAGAACGTCTTGCCGGAAGCACGACAGAGGAAAAAGTGAGGTGGCGTCAACAACAAGTACTGTAGTACCTGGCCACAGGTGGCGCTTGTGAGTACACCCCCTTCTAGTATAGTGATAGCTGGCGTATCCCTCCCGTAGAATTCTGTCGGGCAACGGAGTTGACAGCTACATGATTATCGGGTAAGTTTAATATTGAAAATGAGAAGTGAGCAAAAGCAGAGTGCTGCAGTTAACAGTAGCACCCTCAGAAACCAATCCTATAGAAAAGACTCGCCCCGATGGCAGCAGCCCTTGCTTCGCTATGGGAAGCAATGGAGTCCACACGGAAGGGAAGACTAAGGTGACAATCCGAAAAGAAAAGGATTTTTAAACATTTAGGTCAGTTGCTTTTAATCGTAAGCCGGCTAAAAGGTTTTCACGGATGAGCAAGACTACATCTGTATTCTAACAAGCTAATTATCAGTGGGTAATTACTCCTTGTAAAAAGCTCAACAACTGGTTTAAGCTCTCTCCAAAATATATAGTGTTGGAAAAAATAAGTTTGTCATTTGTATAGCAAATGCTTGTTGGATTAGAATGAGGTAGTTGAGGTTTGAGGGTCGAAGCTACCTGGTATAAGTCAAAGGCGACGAAGGAACACAACCACATGGAGGTTCCACATGTTTATGAACTTGGGCAGTGACAGCACGATCAGAACATGCATTATCGGGTGATATGGTATCATAGCCATCACATGGAGAAATACCATCAAGCGTTGAAATAGTGGCATATGAGGACGTGGCCCATATGTGGGACATGTAATTAACACATGGAATCAAAGAACGAGTAGTTGTTATCATCGGCTTCCAAGCAGTTTACTTGGAAGTGAAAGAAACAACAATATTAGAACTCTTTCTAGCCAAAGTTAGGGAAGTGGATACTGCCAAAGCTGTCCTACCAACAGCAACATAATGTGACGGGGAATTCTGGGACAAGTCCTGAGAACTCACAAGAGGAGAGCGATGCCAAGAACCCCTGGGTTACGAGACAAGCCCGGTTTATAAGTACAACCGGGTGAAGGAAGTGGATCCTCCAACATGGTTGCCTCCGTACAAGGCGAAGAGGGTGAGAATGGTAGTTTTGACTACAGGGTATGCCGTACATGTACGGGAGTGAGGGGAGACTTTCGATGCTTTAACAGGAGGTACTTCCCAAGGCGAAAAGTCATTCTGCATAAACTCCGCCATGAAGGGCTCGCCATTCAAAACACTAGTGGAAGGCGAGGGAGGTCCATGCATATCAGAATACTGTCATCAAGAACCAAGGACACTGAGAAGGAGTTAGGCTCTGGGAGCGCAGCGACCGTAGCAGAGGGATCAGTCTCTAACATCGACTCATGATCACTTTGTACATGGTTAATAGGTGACAATATATTTACAAAATTAGCATCATCATCAATAATTATTTCATGGCTATTACCCTCAATAACTGGAGCCCCAGAAGGCTCAAGAAACAAAGGAGCAAGGTGGGGGGATATCATTAGCCAAAGAAAAGCGCCTACGCTTCTTGTGGTCACTACAAGACGACAAGGAAGGGAAACGATTCTTCTTGACTCGTTTCTTGTGATGGGGACAGTATCTCTTCCACTGGGAGGACAGCCACCCCCTACAATACTAAAATGGAGATTCCACAAAATATCATTCAGCACGGCATGAGGGCCAGAGAGGATGCAGATTGATGTCAACCCGAGTCATGATGAAAGTGCCACAAGGGAAACCATCACGGCTGGGTCAGGTCCGCATGACACTAGACATTGATAAGCACAATTAGTAGCAATGATAAAGATAAAAGCACTAAGCATTAAAGAGGGAAGACCTCTTAACGGAATGACAACCAGGACAGAAGTGGAGCTTACATCATAGTAGCATGTAATGCTGTCCAGCAGTGGAGTTACCAGGTAATCTACGCTATTACAGTCACAACTAGACCGCGTTTTTTTTCTTTTTTCGTCTGGTCGTAGAAAATCTACATTTAAGAGTATCCCATTCAAATGACTCAGAAGTTTGTATCCACGTAGGAAATGCTAAATTCAATATGTCTTCATTCATACTACCACACAAATCATTGCTTTGAATTAAATTTATGGCAAATAATAGTAGTAAGTACAGTACTGTACAGTACATAATAATATCATGAACAATAATGAGTAAAGACTACTTATATAAAATCTCGGTTTGGAAATTGGCCACATCTAGATTTGTTTAAAAATCAAAACATGAAAAAAATGCTATTGCTTCATACAACATGAGACATTCACAAGAGAGTATTTCAAATTCATAAAAATAAGTAATACCCTCAAGTGGGATATATCTTTCGAGATTTCATGTTTCTATTTATTTATGCTTTGCTAACCAGTAAATGCAGCTCTGTATCCACCTTGAGTACAAGGAGGAAATCCTTTATGTACAAGTGAAATGGTCTGTATTACAGTAAGGTGTTCTGAAATGTGTACATTTGTACAAAGAAAAAATATTGACTTTAAGGTTATGCATATCATCATATGAGAAAAAGAATTTTATAAAAATCAATCTAAAAAATAATCCGTATTTTTCCTACCTATATAAACCCAAGTTTTAAAATTAGAAAATATCTTCAATGAAGCTGAAACAGCTGTTAAATTTGTAGGGTGCCCTGAGCTGGCGAGCAGCGATCACAAGCTGACCAGTAAGGGTTAAAAGGAGGGTGACAATTGCACTTTGGCAAATGACGACCCAGTCCTGGAGATCCACTATTGTGGGCCGGAAGGCAGCAAGGTGAAGCAGAGGATTTAGGTGAACAATGAGGAGCTGGGCAAATGATGAGATGGCGAACGCCGATGTACTAGTGAACAACGAGGAGCTGGCTAACAACAAATAAGTAAGCGTCGAGAAGTCTGCAAAAGCCGATGTACTGGTGAACGACGAATAACGGGCGAACGATGAGCAGCTGGCGATTGACGAGCAGCAGGAGAATGAAAAGCAACTGACGAACGTCAGAAGGCTGGTGAACTACGAGTCAACGGACAGTCCAGAGAAGAAGGCTAGTGGCGAGTAAGCACTGACTGACGGTAGACTGCAGATCACAAGAGACGAGGCGAGGAGTGATAGTAACGAGGTGACAAGTGATAATCCTTTGAAGTGCCGATCTCGGGGAGACAAATGACAGTCACAGGGTGACGAGTTACGAGCAGCTGGCGAATGACATAAGGTTGAAGGCGAACGTCTAGCAGGCGAGGGAGAAGATCGTCAGTCCTTGGAGGAACTGAAGAGATGTCTACCGACCAAAGGAGAAGGAGAACATCTAGAGCATCAAGGAGGACTGCGCTCTCTGGGAGCTCGTTGGCGGCAACGAAGTTCCTCCGTAGAAGAGACCTGCACCGCAGGGCGAGGCATGAGAGGAGAGACACGATATAGTCTGGAAGTTCTCTGGAACGAGGTCTCTGGGGAAGGACCTCCCTCTCGGACAAGAGATACGTCCACCCGGAGGAGACCTACCTTGGACTTTGCTCCACTCCCGAAGGAAAAGTCGGCTCAGCAGAGGGAGGTGGAGCCCAGTCTTTAGCAACAGCAGCAGTAGCACACGAAAGCAAGGGGCAGGACCCTTTGGTGGTCAAGGTAGAAGACACTCTGGGATCACGCTGTACTACACTCATCGGCGAAAAGGGCTCCACCTCAGAGGAAGCCAGTGTACGCTTCCTCTCAGCACCAAGATGAAGGAGTTCCAGTAACACCTCCTTCGACGGGGGACTGGTCATACCCAGCGACGGCCAAACCTGTAAAACATCAGAGAAAGAAAATGCTATGCTCGAGGGAAGGGGCAGAATTGCTTCTCTATGGAAAGCAGTCCTGTCCCTCGAATCCATAGGTAAACTTGGTGTTAGCCAGTCTAAACTTTTACTCAATCGTTCCCTAGGGGAGATTGATCAAGCAGGAGCACCGGGAAGAGATCGTGGGGTCAAGAAAGAAGTCCGAGGTTTCTTCGACTTTGAGGAAGGTCCTGAAGGTGAAGAATCTCACTTGGACTTCTTGCGCAGTCACTCAAACCTCTCCCACTGGGAGACAAACCACTCCTGGCATTTAAGGCAGCTGTTATCCTGATCACAACGCCCCCCACGGCAGGATGGACACAACGAATACGGGTCCGTCTCAACAGAGAACATGAAAGACCGTCCTGGACAAGTTCGCATGAGGGCAGTCAAGGAGCAAACAGAAACCCGCTAAATAAAAAAGCTTAAAAAGCAATTAAGTCAACAATGGCAAGTCAAAAAATGGAGGAGAGCGGCAACATCCATTCTCCGCTGAGCCAAAACCAAAAGTGGTTTCTCAGCCCGTATGTGTGAGCTTCATCAAAAGTAATATCCCCTATAAATAGTGAATAGTTTGTATTAGTGTCAGAACAAATAAACTTTAGACAATCACATTTCTATATTTGTGTATTTATTGAAGAAGTTACAAAGAAAATAAATTACAAAATTAATATTCCTGCGATCATGATAACCAATGTTTGTTGGGCTCTGTGTGTTGACTGCCTGTGAAGCAACAACAGACATACCGTAAATAAGTTATATCGACTCTTAAACGGTATACAGTAATGGGAAATGTAAATGAAAAAAAAATACCAGAGGAGTACAGTGACCAGGGACTAACAAATAATTTTCTAGTATTCTTTATTAACAAAACCGAAAGTAAAACTAGGTCATTTATAAATATATCAGATTAGTCCTACACCAGATACAAAAATAAAATTAACGAGATTCAATAATATAACACAAGACGATGTCACCAGGATTAACAAGAAATCAAAGAGAAACTGTGTGATTGATCCAATGCTAATACAGTACCTGAAGTAACTGGGGAAAGAAACTTTTCTAGTCTGGCTGATATAATTACGAGAACAGCCCATACAAGCATCGAAGAGGGAAAGTTTCCAAAATCAGAGAAAATAACTTTAGTTACACCAGTTTTGAAAAGTGCTCTACATTATCAACAAATAAGCTTGTATAGACCTATTTCAACCCTAACCTTTATTTCAAAAGTGTTAGAATATGACAATTTGCGAAACGATATGTATTTTTCCCTAACTAATATAAACCTGTAGTTGTTTACATAGGATATATCTTTCGGCAAAGCTGGAAGGCAGCCAATAGAATGAAAAAGTGCAAAGTGGCAACCCTACCTTCCCACCGTTGTGGGTCGGTGAGGGGTGGCTGGGGGGTACCCCAACCACCTATTTCTACTCACAGCTCACAGAGCTGCTTCACTTTTGGTTGCAGGCAGGCTTTCATGGGGACAGGTGATGGCGGGACAATTTTTTTAAACAACTATAGGTTTGTATTAGTTAGGGAAAAATACACATTGTTTCCCAATTTGTCATATGTTCCCACACTAATAAACCTTCCACTGTTTACATAGAATGACTCGCCTTTAGGTGGGTGGAAGTCCGGCCTCTGGCTTAGCCATTGACCAGGGTTGTCCTGGAACAATGTTAGATTATATGTTGATAAACCTTGACACCTCGCTAATAAATCAGTGTGTTATTGCGGTCAAAGCAAAAGAAAAAAGGGGGGGTTGTAGAAATAGCATTTAAACATCAAGCTAGGCAGAGTTCTAGCTTGTTATCGTGAGCACCCTCAAGGGTTGAGGAAAGACTAGTGTCACAATCATGGTCACGAACGTCTCACTTGCGATCGTGAGCGCGTAGCTAACGTGAGCAGAGACCACGATCGTCAAGAGCTCGTGACCGTGAGTGTATATCTCACGATCTTGAGCGCGAGCGCAAACATGCACAAAGGTTGTGTAAAGACTCTCCCTCGAAAAGGGATGTTACACCTGGAGGCGAACCTCTGAGCAGCACTCTATTGCCCTTTAACGAATTCTATCTCAAATGAAGGTTATCATAAAGTGCTGCTAGAGAAAAAGCCAAGGCTTAATTCTGAGTTGTCCCTGAAGGGATTTCCTTAACGGGAATCCTATTGGAGTAATCCCCCAAAGGAGAGACCGAACAGAAGTTCATCTTCAAGAAGAAGAACGTTGAAATCGCGATAACCTACGATCCCGTGATCGAGTGATCTCTGTGGCAATAATTGATCATCAAAAAAGATGCCCTAATGGGTGTCTAACATCTGATTGTCCCTGAAGGGATTTCCTTAACGGGAATCCTACCGGAGTAATCCCCCAAAGGAGAGACCGAACAGAAGTTCATCTTCAAGAAGAAGAACGTTGAAATCGCGATAACCTACGATCCCGTGATCGAGTGATCTCTGTGGCAATAATTGATCATCAAAAAAGACGCCCTAATGGGTGTCTAACATCTGATTGTCGCAAACGACAATCTAACTGACTAGGAAGACGAAGTGATGAGTCTCACCCCTGCAATCATTGAACAAAATAAATTCTGAACTCATCATTGGGTTGACGATCGTCCTTGATCACGTAATTCTCGACAGCCGGAGCTGCATACGCAGGCTGGAACATTGCCTGTAGGGAGAGAGAAAAATTGCAGAATGTTGGGAGACGACGAGATCAGCAGAAGGCGAGAAGACTCGTCGTCAGCAGCAGACGAAGGAAGGGCAAACGGGAGGTAGACTTAGTCAACAGCTATGGCGTCAGCCGCAGCTACAGCCACCAACCTCGCAACCCGATATCGTCATGAAGCGCTGAGAAAAAAAATAGAGAATTAAAAATTGCTCCCGTCCAAGGGGGAAGAATCTTTAGCGCCGAGGAATCCTTCCAATAACTCGCAGAACAAACATCGACATCCGAAACCACCACATTACTCTGGAATGGAGCGTCGCATAAAAACTCAAGTCATATCTGTTAAGAAAAGAATGAGTGTAAAGCAATAGTGGTAAATGGCTAAGCCCCTCAACCACCCCTTACCTATCCACTATTAGTGGTTAGGTAGGGTTGTCACCTTGTACCTATAATCTAATGGCTGCTTTCCAGCTCTTGCTGAAGTACTATTCAATATACAGAACGGATGCTTTGTTAGTATGGGAACAAAATGTGCTTTCACTGAATTTGACCTTTATTTCAACAGAAAATAGACTGAAAACCTGTTAGAATGTCGAAGAACGGTTATATTTTTTTTTTAGAAAACTAGTGGTTTTTGCTCCGTGTGCTCGCTTTGCAGAAAAAGTAAAATGTAAAACATCAAGTTCCTATGTACTGGCAATCAGTACATGCTGAGTTGTGCAC
Source organism: Palaemon carinicauda (assembly GCF_036898095.1). NCBI lineage: Eukaryota > Metazoa > Arthropoda > Malacostraca > Decapoda > Palaemonidae > Palaemon > Palaemon carinicauda. The sequence goes on from NC_090761.1 coordinate 46,569,423, forward strand.
GCTAACCCAATTGATTATTATTTCTTAGATATTCAATTTCTTATTTGCAGTGAAAATGTGTAATTTTATAAGAAAACCAACTTTTATCAATAGGAAACATGTTTTTTTAGTAGAAAACTTTTTCCATCCGTAATTATAATAAAACTAATAGGATGTGTTTGATAGTGGGCACTGGTATGTATGATGGCGGCCGCATAAAAACACACCGTCTAAGGGGGGTTCGCAGGGGGCTGTTATCCCCCGTTAGGTAAGTGTGAAAGGACACAGGTTGTAGGTCAGATTAGGTTGGGAGGAGCCTTTGTATATCAGCAGCCAGTTCCTCCAGCGTGCATAAAAATGGAAACCAACTAACCTAAACTTCTGCCCCCCTACCTAACCTACATGCCGTATCCTTACCTACATAACGGGGGGGCTAACGGCCCCTGTGACTCCCCTTACACTGCCGTATTCTAGTCAGCTGTCATCATACGTACGAGAGGACGCTATCATACATAAACCCCAGTGGGGAAGTTCAATATATGTGATGCTCCTTTGTAGAAGTTTTGCTGAATAACATCCTATGAACGACTAGAAAATTCCCAGAAGCCTTTGTATATCAGCAGCCGGTTCCTCCTGCTTGCATAAAAGATGGACATCAACTAGCATAAACTTTCCCCCCCTAACCTAACCTAAAAGCCGTACCTTAAGGCCCTTTGCGACCCCCTTTAGACTGCCGTATTTTAAGTCAGCCGTCATCATATATATAGGGGGCCACTATCATACATATTATTATTACTTGCTAAGCTACAACCCTAGTTGGAAAATGCTATAAGCCTAGTGAGGAAAGGAAAAAAAAGGAAAAACAAAATATTTTAGGAACAGTAACATAAAAATAAAATTTCCTATATAAACTATAAAAAGTTCATCAAAACAAGAGGAAGAGAAACAAGACAGAGCAGTATGCCTGTGTGTACCCCCAAGTAAGAGAACTCTAACCCAAGACAGTGGATGACCATGGTACAGAGGCTATGGCACTACCCAAGACTAGAGAACAATGGTTTGATTTTGGACTATCCTCCTAGAAGAGCTGCTTACCATACCTGAAGAGTCTCTTCTACTCTTACTGAGAGGGAAGTAGCCACTGAACAATTATATTGCAATAGTTAACCAACCTTTTAAGCGAGGAAGAATTGTTTGGTAATCTCAGTGTTGTCAGGTGTATGAGGACAGAACAGAATATGTAAAGAACAGGCCAGACTATTCGGTGTATGTGTAGGCAAGGGGAAAATGAGGTTTTATTGTAGTGTATTAGAGGGCAATGTAACCTAGTAGAAAACTACTTTACCGAAAATGAAACATAACAAGAGAGAAGGTTCCAAATTTAGTACTGGCTGGCCAATCAAGACTCAAAGACACCATAACTCTCTAATGGTAGTAGCTCAACGGGTGGCTGGTGCCTTGGTCAACCTACTACCTACATACACCCCATTTACCATTTTCTATGCACGTGTGAAGAATTGGCCGCTGATATACAAAGGCTCCAAACTAATAAGTCTAATGGTGATCAGGCTTTGATAAATGCAAACTTAGTTCATTTGCAGAAGAAATACCGGTAAAGTTTTACTGTATTACGAAATCCCCATTGAAAAGATTACCAAAGTTTTCTGGGGCTTAAAACCATCCAGACTAAATTACTGTCCTGCTGTAGTTAGACAGCCGAGGAAATTCAGAAACTGGTAAAGTTTTACTGTATTACAGATTCTCATTTCGAACAGAAAATATGTTTTCCTGTAGTAAAGAAACTTGGCCTGGACTAGGCCTATGTAACTCTACAGGATGATTAGTCGGTATTATTTTACTGTATACAGTAAACCTTTACCGATTAGTCTACGATACAAGAGTATTTAATCAGTGGCTCATTTTCCAGCTACAATGAAACCATCATGACACTTACACACGATAAAACGTCAATTTACCTGTTGTTACACAATGTATCCTTTAAATATAGGTATTTAATAGTCTATGTCCTCCGGGATGTGCCAGGTGAATATACAAATGTTAGACAATATAAACAACGACGTCTGGAATGGATAAAATGGCGAATGTTTTCTACACTAAGGAGAAGAGCATTTATTTTCTTTTAATAGAAAACGGAACAATACACATTTAATGGTGGGGTACTACATTTTTTACACAGCGTTTCCTCAATATTGTCGAGGAGATTTTCACGCCAACAATATAATCCAGCAGCTAAATGTCTTCAATGAAATTTTTGAATTTCACTTTTTTTTTCCTATTCACAACCTCATCCAAACTCACCTTACCAATTCTAAAATACACCTGGTGCCATGGTCTTTAAATTTATTTTGTATATTCTATTTCCTCTATAAGAATGACTCGAGTGGAAAAGTCTCCCATTCTTTACACACTTTTTTTTCTGCCAGATGGAAAGATTTTCCTCTTGAAATAAATTCTTTAAACTATTCTCAAATATAATCTATATCGTTTTACCAATATTTATAAAAACTTTTTCTAACTACCAGTCAATCATCAATTCGTCAGGTATGGGACATGGATGTATTTACTTAGGTGATTGCATACATATATAAACCTTCATTTGGAGTGTGTTGTGAATACAGCAGCCAAAGTGCTTCATTGTTTACAATGAACGACTTCTATTGAATTTCAAATTACTTTGAATATCTTAAGATATTCAAGGATAAACTCAAGAGATGAATGATAAATAAGAAAGTACAGTTTCTCTGCATGCGTTTTATGATAAGGTTTTACTTCCTTATTTACTTTCCTCACTGGGCTATTGTTCCCTTTTGGAGCCCTTGGGCTTATAGTATTTTGATTTTACAACTAGGGTTGTAGCTTAGCTAATAATAATAATAATAATAATAATAATAATAATAATAATAATAATAATAATAGCGCTTGAATCTCCCAAGTGTAAAAAGAACTGAAGAATCTGTTTCTAATTTTTCTCATTTCATCTAATATAATAAATATCGGCGTGTACTTGATTAAATACATACACATTCGGTTTAATAACACTTTCTTTCCTTCATTAACCAAGCTTTGGAATAATATTTTTTTATTTTTTACAACTCAAGTCTGGGCTGGAAAATCACACTAGGTTGCTCGTCAATTTTACGTGTACTGTACAGTACATTGAGAGAAACCCTCGTCTTGAAATGACGTCATATCGCTTATCTTACTATTATCCTAATTAGAATCGTTTAGGTATCAAAGAGCTATTTGCCTCATTACCTCCGCCAACGAAATTGGGAGGAGGTTATGTTTTCGCCCGTGTTTGTCTGTTGTTTGTGTGGGAACAACTTCTTGGTAAAAATTTTACTCATAGAGTAGTGAAACTTTCATGGATTAATCGTTATATCGAGACGTGGAAGGATTCAATTTTGAAAGTCCTAGGTTAAAGGTCAAGGTTAAGGTCGATCAAAAGGTCGACCAAATTAACCCTAACCAGGAGACATAAGCTGCAATGGCCGAGGGCTGTACCCTTAGAGCATTTTTTTCTAGTTGAGGCATTGTGTTTATTTTTACTGCATCACTAGCAATACAGAAGTGTCTCTTAACAATCAAAGCATTGCATTTTTATCATGATTAACTAAAAATAGCATTTAGATGCAAGCAATACAGCTAGATTATAAAAAAAGTATACATTTTAAGATGCATAGAGGTCAGTACTGGAGTGCAGACGTGTTGTGTCAAGCTCTGCTATTCATGCCGTGAGTCATATTTTAGCTTTGTGTTTCTCGCTTAGAATATAAATGAAAAGATATTAGTTAATCGTATGGAGAAACGTAAGTGATAAGAAACAGTACACCATATCTGCTTCAAATGTAAAGAAACGGAGGGAAAAAGGAAAATTTGGATAGGATGTGAATGTAAAAGACTCCATCATATAGTGACAGCCATCAGTGATATTAACCAGAATAACCTAGACTGGTTATGCCCTCACTGTGAACGTGATGCCAGACAAAACAATCTAGTAATATCAAAATTAAAGAAAGATGTAAACATGAGTAATCTGGCCCTGAACGAACAAAATGCGAAAATGGATGATTGTGTATGAGGGAGAGAGAGTGTAGGAGAGGAAGGGTGCTTGAAAGGGAGTAGTGTGAAAAGGAGAGATTGTTGGAGGGAGAGTGTGTAAGAGGGAGAGTGTAGGCAAGGAAGGGTGTTTGAAAGGGAGAGATTGTTGAAGGGAGAGTGTGTATGAGGGAGAGTGTGTATGAGGGAGAGTGTAGGAGAGGAAGGGTATATGAAAGAGATGAGGAATGTGTAAGGGAGAGATTTTTAAAGGGAGACTGTGTATGAGGAAGAGAGAGTGTAGGAGAGGAAGGGTGTTTGAAAGGGAGGAGGAGTGTGAAAGGGAGATATTGCTGGAGGGAGAGT
>NC_090761.1:46582252-46589752 GCF_036898095.1 Palaemon carinicauda
CAAAAACCATGGCCTATCGAGTACCTCAATGATACTTCTTATTCATTACATTGGCAGCAGAATCTTCTGAGCTCAGGGGATAATGCCGGGTCTCTATTAAATCACTCAGTGAACATCTGGTCTCTTATTATATTTACAACGCCCAGCAAATCTAGACTCGTCGATAGGTATATATATAATATATATTATATATATATATATTTGTAATATATAAGGTTCTTTCAAAAATTAAATTTAGCAAAATGTATCATGCTCGATGGTATAAAACTAATGTATCCATAGATCGTTGTTTTATTGACTTATAGATTACGCCTATATTAATATTTCATGTTGACATCTTAATAACAGCAAGAAATCCCGCCTGTTGCGTGCAGTCCACAGAAGGTCATCAAGGGCGATACATAAACAAAATGAACAGAATAAGACCATTTACTGTACTTTAGGCTACAACAGAAAAGTTATTACCAGGTTAATAAGATAGCAGATGTATGTAAATGAACAATTAGATTCTTGATGGGTGAGCACGCGTATTAGCCTAACAAACACGCACCTAGGCCTAACCTGTTAAACTGCACTAGCATAAGCTTATGTTCTAACGTTAGGCTTACAATATAGGCAATCTCTAACTTAACAAACGCTCACCAGATCAAAATATGAAAAGGGATGCACGGTAACTGTGAATATACCGAATAGGCTGAATCATGCTACTGTAGAATTAGAAAAAAAAAAATATTTATTTAGTTATTTCCTTTCCCTCGCTACGCTATTTTTCCCCTATTGGAGCCCTTGGGATTTATAGCATCTCGCTTTTTCCAACTAGGGTTGTAGCTTGGCTAGTAATAAAAAAGCTGCGGCACTACCAAAAACTAGATAAAATGGTTTGATTTTGGAGTGTCCTTCTCCTAGAAGAGCTGTTGACCATAGCTAGAGTCGCTTTTTACCCTTAACAAGAAGAAAGATGGACTAACAATTGATTTAATAATGAAAAAGGATATTTTTATAGTGGTAATTTTCGCTGGACTTTCACAATGTTTTTGTAAAACTCGAGATCTAGGTGTATTTCTTGACTGTAACCTGTCTCTAAATGCCAAAATAAACAATGTAATAAAAAACTGCTGGTTATCATCTAAGAAATATTGTGTTTATAAAAAAGTACCTGGACGAAAATTCTGTAAAGAAACTTGTGATAAACTGTGTTATTACCAGGATTGACTACTGCAACTCTATCTACTACAATTTACCAAAAAGAGCAACTTAAGAAATTACAAAACATAATAAACAGAGGAGCAAGACTGATAAAAGGTGTCCCACCTAGAGAAAAGATCACCCCTATACTAATCGATTTACACTGGCTGACGATTAAAGCGAGAATTTAATTTAAAATATGTACAATAACCCACCTAAGTTATCAGAACCGGGCGTCCAAAATACTTAAAAGAATTGCAACACATTGCCGCAGCCAAAAAAGCGCGTCGACACGAGAATAGTTATAGCTGGCTTCAAACTGTTGGAAACCTAGATTTATGTCTACATTAGGCTCCAGAGCCTTCAAATATGCGGCCCCTAGACTATATAATAAGCTCACATGAAACATTCGAATGATTGAAGACATTAAGGCTTTCAAGAGGAAACTGAAGACTTTCTTATTTCATGAGTCTTTTGACAAAGATGATTTAACAGTCAATGAACAATATTATATGAAATGTTAAATACTCTGAACGAACGAGGTAAAACGACAGTGGAGGTCGTGTAGAGAGTGGGGTTCCCCAGCTGTATGGGACCGGAAAAACAGCCATCAAAGTCAAGTAAAGTATTGTTGTACCTATCTTGGAGCAGCTTTCAGTCAAATTGATATAATATTTGAAAAGGTCCCATAACTAAGAAACAACATGTAGACGATTGTCTCTTTCCACCAGGGTTTTCCTAATGAAAGAAATATGAGAACATCTCAAAGGCTTTAAAAAATTAAATGATATTTAAAAGAAAACTGTGTTTTATATATATATAATATATATATATATATATATATATAAATGTCACCCTCACATTCCTTCTTAAACCGTTTGAAAAATTAAATTACGTTTAAAAAACTAATTGTGTTTTGTATTATATATAACAAAAAAGTTTTTTACGGGGACTACTCTTCGCAAACTCTTTGAAAAATTAAATTCCATGTCAACGCTTATTGTATTTTGTATTATCTATAACAAAAAAGGGCGGCGCCCCCCTATGAATATTCTTCGTAAACTCTGAAAAAAAAAATTATCCTTTAAAACGAAGTATTTTTTTTTTTCTCTTTTTATTATCTATACCAAAAAATGGTCACCTATGAATATTCTTCCCAAACTCAAATTACGTTTGAAAAATAATTGTATTTTTGTGTCATCTATAATAACAAAAGGTTCTCTCGCTTGACTATTCTTACCAAAAGCTTTAAAAGATTAATAATTTCAAAAGTAGTTGTATTTGCATCATAACAAAAAAGTCTCATTACAACTATTGTTCTAAAAACTCTATCTCGTATAGATTAAGAACATATTCGGGCTGTGGTGGCAGATGTGGTAACGTCCCCTGACCTGGGGTTCGAGTCATGCTCAAACTCGTTAGTTTCTTTGGTCACCTGCAACCTCACCATCCTTGTGAACTAAGGGAGCTTATAAGTCTATCTGCTGAGTCATCAACAGCCGTTGCCTGGCCCTCCTTGGATCGAGCGATAACTGCCACAGAAGGGGATGATGCAGTCTGTTTAAATACAGTTAACATAGCACGGTATTATATAAAATCGTCTTAGACAGAGTGGCAGACCTGATGAACCAGATAATTTGAACTTTGAATTGGATGACAATTACATCCCAAAAGAGTTCCTTCAGAAGGATATTACTCTAACTGGTGGCCGACACTGAATATTCGCTACTTCTGAACAACTTGCTTTACTAAAGAATGCAAGGACGTGGTACGTGGATGCTACGTTTCGTGTAGTGCGCAAGCCATTCTATCAATTATTTGGCATCCATGCATTCGTGAAAGGAATAGAAGAAATATAAAACAAGTACCTTTAGTATTTTACCCTCATGTCGGGGAAGAGAAAGAATGATTATAGGAAAGTTTTTAAGGTTATTTTAGACTTACTACAGGAATGTAAAGTAGAGAAATTGGTTTTAGATTTTGAAATTGCTGTATTGGTCGGCTGTTAGGACATGACTCCCAATGATAAAAAATGCAAGGATGCTCGTTCCATTGGAATCAAAGCCATTTGGAGAAAAATCTAAGAAATAGGACTGGCTGCACCATACATGAATTATCGCCCAACTAAGGATTTTATAAGGCAGCTCATGGCACTTCCATTCCTCCCTGAGGAACACATAAAATCAACATTTGAACAGTTTGAGTTACGAGTGCCTCCTGGACCACTTAAAAAATTTAATGGATTATATATAAAGAAACTTGGATCAGTGGATTCTGGGCGCCAGTGACTGGACTGTATTCGGCCAGAGTATCCGTACCAACAATGACGTAGAGGGATACCACAGAAAGTTGAATGGTATGGCAGGCAGCTCTCATATTCCATTTTATGTTTTAGTACCATTATTGTACAACGAAGCCAAAAATGTGACTGCAGAGGGTCCGTCTTGTCAAGGATGGTAAACACACACGTCGCCAGCGCCGTCAGTTTAGAACAGTGCAAGGCAAAATATTTGCCTTATGGAAACGGTATGAAGACCACGAACATTACCACCAATCACCTCTTAAAAGCATGTTCTAAAGTTATGTACAAATGGACCTTCCAAATAAATGCTGTTTTATATATTATATCTTAATTTTTAAACATACTATACATTAGATTGTAGATCATAAGTTTTAAATCTAAATATATGTATACCGTATATCAGAATCCCTTATTTGTGTAGCGCGACTGACAATTTGTACAGTTTGTATGAACCATACATTCTGGTTGTATTGCTATTTTTTTTAATAAAATATATTTTTCTTTCTATCAACATGTTTTACTGTTTAACCTTACAATGAAATAATTATACACACACACACACACACACACACATATATATATATATATATATATATAAATTCTTTTATTTCATATTAATGCAAAGTCACCAATGAATAACCAATTTTCATTAAAAAAATACTTTTTCTAATGACGGCCGAAGTGACTAGGGTGGTTGGTCTGAGTTGGCTGAAGTGACTAGGGGTGGGTACCGTAGTGACTCATGTTGGGGGCCGTAGTGACCAGGGTCAGAGGCCGAAGTGACTGGGGCCGTACTGGTTGAGGGCCGTAAACGACTTGGAACTGACATGTCAACATCATCAACAAAACAGAATTCGTGATGCCAGCGTACATAAACAGAAGTTTTGTGATGCCAGCGTACATTTGATATACTGTATATTCAAAATATATTTAATTAAAAATGGATTAATTACTCAAAAGTGTCCATAAAATATGCAATTTACAAATAGTGACACTTTTGAGTAATCACTTAATTTTTGATTAAGTATATTTTGAATATACAGTATATCAAATGTACACTGGCATCACGAACTTCTGTTTATGTAAGCTGGCATCACGAATTCTGTTTGGTTGACTATGTTGACATGTCAGTTCCAAGTAGTTTAGTGAGAAAACCGAGCTACTTTCTTTTTATAACCCCTTCCCCCCTTCCTCAACATATCTTGCTAATTATTGCTTTCCCAGAATTTAAATAACCACCTAATTACTGTGCAAGAAGATGAGAACTGCAGGATTGTATTATATTGGAGTAAATGGAAGAGCGTGGTGTTGTAAACAATTACCTTTATTTGTCCTTGTTTCCTTTCCTCACTGAGCTATTTTCCCTGTTGGAGCCCCTGGGCTTGTAGCGTCCTGCTTTTCCAACCAGGGTTGTAGCCTGGCAAGTAATGATAATATTGATAATGATAGTGATACAGATGATAAAACTAAGCGTATGTTAAGCTGTAATGAATTAAGAAAATTTAGGAGCAATAGCATAGAATTGGAGACTTTAGAAACACCAACTAAAGATGTTGCCCGATGCACTAGACAGCCCGTGAAAGTTACGCAATCTGTGCTGCCTGTGTAGAAGGTAACTAATGACGATGAATTTTCTGAAGATTGCAGTGTTCTGTATCTAATGCGTATTTAGTAGTGTTCCCACAATTATAGTGTCGAGTAGAGAGAACGAGGAACCTGGAACCTGGATTTTAGAAAGAAATTGCCAGATAACCACTCAACATAAATACCTATATTCTAAAGGAGACAGAAATTTGTTTTTATTGTAAACGATTTATTAGAAAATGACGGCCATTGGCATAAGTAGCATACTGGTTTTGAGTTATGTATGAACAACTATTAAAGGATTTACGATCAATCGACATCGATAACGAAAGGTTACTTGCCTATTGTGTACAGAATGAAAATTTCTTATTAGTCTCATGAAACATTAAGAAGGGTGGTGCCCTTAGAAAATGGCATTAGTCTTAATCCTACTTTGCATTTAAACTATTATACCCTTTCCCTATCAAAAGACGAACTGCCCTAAGCGAATACTTCGTGTTACATATTTTATACCGCAGTTTTATTAACATTTGAAATAATTTCAGTAAGCAAAAATTATTGAAAGGTTTTTCCATACATTTAACGCGTATTTAGCTATTTATTATAGCATCGCTTATGGCGTAGTTTTAAGACAAGATATGGTTAAGGGTGGAAAAGAATAGAGGGAAATACTATGAAAAGTAAAATGCCACTTTCTCTAATACGAAAAGTATTTCATCAGGTGGTCCTACCAGTATTACCTTATGCATCAGAAATATGAAGCCCTTACTATATAAGCCTTAGATAGAACAAAAGCTAGTAACAAGTCAAAGAGCTATGGAAAGAATAATGATGGGAATAACACTAAGAGACAGAAAAGGGAGCAACATGGATACGAGAGCAAACTAAAGTAGGCCTTAAGGATATTTTAAGAACATTTAAGAAAGAAAAAATAGGATGTGGCAAGACCATATAATGAGAATGACTGATATTAGATGGACATTAAGAATAACAGAATGGGTTCCTGGAGATTGCAAAAGCAACAACGAAAGGACGAGAAGACGATGGGTTAACGAATTAAGAAAATTTGCGGATATAAACAAGCAGAGAAAGACCATAAACAGATGCGAGTGGAAGGACATGTCTGAGGCCTTCGTTCTGTAGTGGACTAGTAACGGTTGATGATCATACATACGCTACTCTCTCTCTCTCTCTCTCTCTCTCTCTCTCTCTCTCTCTCTCTCTGTATATATATATATATATATATATACATATATACATATATATATATATATATATATATATATTATAATGAATAGACAACGTAACAACGTATCAACGACGTCCAAAAATCGAAGACAGCTTCTCCTCGGACAGATCGTCCTGCAGATAGTTTTCGAAATAACAGCAGAAATATATTTATTTTTTTCCATTTATGGTTTGGTGTCGATACGAGTTTCGGATCACATCGCGACCCTTCTTCAAGACTACATTGAGTTTTGGAACTAAATCCATCTGTTCTTACTGGAATATTTTATATCTGAACTCTATATGCATTAGTCTAATTGTGTATTTTATATCTACAGTGACTTGAAATGCACTCTTATATGTTGAGGTTCACATAACAGAAGGATGTCTCATTCTTTAATGAAATAAGCCTTTGCCAAAGGATTGCTATCATATGTGAGAAGGAACTACTTCTTATTCCATGATTATCCATAAATCTTTGTGACTATACAGATCTGCAATTGTCTTTTTAGACCGCAGAGATCAACTTCTATGTATATTATAAAAGATTCATGGCAAATTAAAGGAATGGCACATTTCACTTATTCTTGTGAATGTTTGTTTGGCATGTGTAGAGTTGAAAATCGTAAAGAACGAGCGTTTCACTCCATACAAATCTAATAGGCTTATATCTTATTATCTCTCCTGCTACAATTATTCTTTGATTCATTTCTATCATATTACCATTATCAGTAATGTTTTCTCCCAAATACATGAATCAACTACTTCAATTTTCCAATCATCAATTTATTCCCGCAATCACACTATTTCAATTTATTCTCATAACCTTGTCTTGCTCACACTTACTCTCAATTTTCTCTTATTGCAAACATTCAGACTACTAGATTCTGACAGGTGTTAGAACAGTGCGGCTAGAGAAGGGGAGGAGAGGTTTAGTGTGGCAAAGGGAGAGCAATGAATGCAAGGGGAAATTTGACTCATGCGTCAGAGGGGAGAAATCGGCGTTGAGAATTGGTCTACGAGGTAGAAGCGTTGATGGAGAGGGGAGAAGGGTTCATGCGAGTCTAGAGGGAATGGGGAGATAGGGAGAGTAGGGAGATGAGAGCAGGGAATTCTGTGAAGCTGTTGCGTTGGTTGATGAGTGTAGCGTGAGTGGAGGTGTTACTATAACCTCTGTGAAGGATGAATGGTGAGAATAGGGA
>NC_090761.1:46594752-46599752 GCF_036898095.1 Palaemon carinicauda
GGGAAATTTCCCCCTGGGGGAAAATTTGAAGCTACCAGGGGGGAAAATAATTACACTACCTACTAACTGAAAAAGGTATCAGGTGATAAAGCTAGCCCTTATATTGATACACTGGTGAACAAGAAGCAGCCTCAACCTTCTCACTAATTCAATTTTGAAGTTAGAAGAATAAACAAAAGTCCTTTCATTTTGCTACTAGCCGCTCTCCATATACTGATAAACAAATAGTTAGAGTAAAATGGATAGAGAGCGGTTAGTAATAACTAACCTCATAGCTCTATGGCTATGCGGTTAGTTGTTACTAACCGCTCTCTATCCATTTTACTCTATTTGTTTATCAGTATATTTGTATAATGGAAAAATAAATTAGTAAGTCGTCACAGTGTGTTTCAACTACTCTTTCCCTCATACACATGAAGGGGGAAATCTGGAGGGTTGCACTGGGTGCAGGGGGGAAATAACAGGAAAAAGGTTGGGAACCACTGTCCTAGACCTTCTGAGTACTATGATGATAAGATCCGGATATAGCAATGTACTACAGAAGGCAAATGAACTCTTCAAACACCTCACTGGATATATAAAGAGATCTTACGTAGCACTTCCAATGACTAAAGTACTTCTATGGATTCTAAAGAAGACTTAATATATAATTCATTTCCTCCTAAAATGCAGCGATGGATGGGACTCTCTTCAATGCAAGGGCAAAGTTGACACGTGTCAATACGTCTCTTAGAATTGGATTCTACAGTTGTGCAGAAAGAGGTCATTACATGGCTTGGTAACTTGAAGAGGCAAAATCTCTCTCTTCAATCTTCTGGGATATCATCATCAGCATCAGCATCTCCTCCTACGCCTATTGACGCAAAGGGCCTCGGTTAGATTTCGCCAATCGTCTCTATCTTGAGCTCTTAATTCAATGCTTCTCCATTCATCATCTCCTACTTCGCGCTTCATAGTCCTCAGCCATGTAGGCTTGGGTCTTCCAACTCTTCTAGTGCCTTGTAACCTCAGCTAAACGTTTGATGAACTAATGTCTCTTAGGGAGTGCGAAGAGTATGCTCAAATCATCTCCATCCACTCCTCATCATGATTTCATCCACATATGGCACTCTAGTAATCTCTCTTATACTCTCATCTCTAATCCTGTCCTGCCATTTAACTCCCGATATTCTACTAAATGCTTTGTTCTAAATCTACGAAATCCTCTGGATATCATTTGTTATACCATGACTCATGTCCATACTGTAACACCGCTCTCACTAAACTGATGTATAGCCTGATTTTTATATGTACTTTCAGGCGATTTGATTTCCAATTCTTACTTAATCTAGTCGTTGTCTGGTTTGCTTTCTTAATCTTTCATTAAACTCCAATTCTAAAGACCCATAGTTTAAAAATATTTAAATGATTCTACCTCATTAATCCTTACTCCTTCAATTAATATTTCATCTTCCATTGCATATTCCGTTATCATCATCTCTGTCTTTATATATATATATATATATATATATATATATAAATTCGGTGGGAAACTCGAGGCTTAATTCCTCAGCAGAAACGACAACTGAGGCACTTTCAGTCAACACCTGTTATACAATAGGCCTTAAAGGTGACACTAAATAATTCCATGTAATTTCATAAGAGTTACTAATTTCCAACCAACATGCTTTATTTTCATAAAAATTGTCCGCATTATGTTTCACAAGAACTAACGAAAACTAATATAATTTGTAAAAAAAAAAAAAAAAAAAAAAAAAATGTAGCCAAATTTTGGACAACCATTCACGAAATAATCATAAAACGGATTCAGGTCCGTTTCGGATTATAATTATTATTGTTGTTGTTAATTGCTAAACTACAACCCTAGTTGGAAAAGCCGGATGCTATAACCCCAGGGGCTCAAACAGGAAAATAGCCCAGTGAGGAAAGGAAACAAGGAAAAATAAAATATTTTAAGAACAGTAACAACATTAAAATAAATATCTCCTATATAAACTATTAAAGCTTTCACAAAACAAGAGGAAAGGATAATAAAATAGAATAGTATGCCCAAGTGTAAATTAACAAGTTTTGTGGCTCAGAAAATAAATTGATACATAATCATAATTATTAGCCATATCGATACCAACAGGTGGGCGTGGCCACGTACATGACTGGCTGAAGGGACTGCTAATTGCGTAATGAATCAATTAATTGGTGAATGAGATTAACCTAAAAATAATTATCATACATTCGTTATTGGAACAGATACACTTTCTCGAGAAGATGAAATAATTGTACTATAGACCCTTTCTTAAACAAGATACAACAAAACCAACAACAACAACAACAACAACTTTTGATAACATTAAAAAGCCTAGAAATTAATTATAAAAGCTATTGAAATTTTCAGCCCTTTTCTCGATATAATGTCGGGATTTCAAAGACCAATAACTCACCGTCTGTTAATCTTCTAAGGACAATCTTAGCAGACTTGTAAAATGACTTACATCTTTATAGCCCCATATCTTTTTCTAGAAGATTATTCCATAAATCAATATCGGGACAAACATGCAAAAGCCTAACACTTCAAGTCAGAGAAAATATTATTTATAGCTCAAATTTATATTTGAAACGTGTTGAGCCCACCGGATCTACTGTTATGTGCTTCTCAAGCAGTTACGATGACCATTCATAAAATGTGTGCACTGGCGTAAGCAGCCTTACCACTGTCATCCTTTTCAAACCACGCTTATTATTATTATTATTATTATTATTATTATTAGTAGTAGTAGTAGTAGTAGTAGTAGTAGTATCTAAGCTACAACCATAGTTGCAAAAGCAAGATTTTGTAAGCCCATAGCACGAGTAAGATGTAGATTGCTTGCAAGACGAGTGTCATAGTCTGATTTAGTTTAATCATGAAAATCTTTGAATATTCTCCCTATATACTGTGAACAAGGACGTATGCATCTAACACGAACGTTAAGTGATGTACATGCATATACTAAAACGTCGTTGAAAAATATCCATCATATACACAAGCGTCGCCATTATTTTGATCTTATCTTACCACTTCCGGCGAGATGTTTGAAACTTGTGACTAACCAACAGTATTGTATATCCTGAGTGATTCTTTGTTTTCATTTCATTTGCTTTTTTTTATTTCTTAATTTTACTTTAAAATGGACTGACTTTACTGTAAACTTATAAACGACGAGAACTTTGGAAACCTAGGCCTACAATCAATTTATCAAGACTTTACAAAAAATGTACTGCAGATACATCTTAATTATCTAACTTTCCAACAGTTAATAATCTAATTCTAATAAAGCATTCATTAACTGAAAAATGCTAGGACAGGATTACTGAACAATTTTAGATAGAACACGTGCAGAATAGAGGCACCCCCCCCCCCTCTCTCTCTCTCTCTCTCTCTCTCTCTCTCTCTCTCTCTCTCCCTCCTTAGCTGAATTTTAGCAAATAAACAGGTATAAAAACATAGTGACTTATGAAATCAATCTTTGGATTACTTGAAGTTCATTCATTATGATTACATAATCTATAATTACATTCATTAAGCATTAGGCCTATGGTGATTCCTTAACTGCAACACAATTTGTGGTACTTTCTGTGGCAAAAGAGACAATTTGTTAACAAATCCTATAGAAGCATTAAGCTTTTCTTTTGCAGAAATACAAAAACATTAACAGCATATTTTGATTTGCAGGATGAATTCTGAACAGGAACAACACAGAGAAGAAGAGTGTTGTTTACATCGTTTCAGGAAAGTCAACGTAGAGTCTATAATTATAGTCCTTGTACCGAAACCTTTGTTAGTATAAGTATAACAAGTTCAGAAATGCGGGGAAACTTATTCTAAAAACTGGTGCCAGTTAAGTGGAATCTTGAGTAAAGCAGAAGTTACAGACGACTTTGAAAGCAAGTACCAGATACAAAGGAGTTTTAACAGTATTATGAGGTCTCTATGTTGTCTGTATATGTTGCCGGTAGCAGATGCTACTGTGCAGCCTAGGAAACTTAATGCATATCTATTCATGAATTCTTAGATAGAAAAGCTAACACAATACCAACGTTTTACTCTAGAAATTGGATCCCTCGTAATTGATATGTCTGAAATATGTAAATTTACGCTATCATTTAAGAATATATTTTTTGAGTTGGAAATAAGGTAACGGGATTTCTTGTTATTGTGTTCAGAATGATTCTTGAGAGAGAGAGAGAGAGAGAGAGAGAGAGAGAGAGAGAAGGTCAATACTAAGATCAGAAATAACGTGGGACCATATTGTGAAACCTTGGGTTCTAGGTTTGGGAAATATGGAAATTGGTGCACTCTATCTAACCTAACCTAACCTAGCCTAGCCTAACTGCGTACCTAGACCGCGCATAACCTAACCATGGTAACCTAATAATTATGAAATTTTAAATGATATATCAGATACGTATTTGAATAGGCTATTGCCCTTGTCGTAATCAGAAGTTCCAGATGTAGACCTACAAATGGAATTAATCGCTTTTGGGAGGATAGTGCCACCAGTTCACCTCACACAGAGCACTGTAGGCATCACACATTACTAAAGGGTCTATGCGAGTTCCCCATTGCACCTTAGTGCAGAACAGCCTACATTGCCCCAGTGGTGGATCATATGTACCAAATTAATTGAACTGAATTATAAAGTTATATAAAATTACCAAAATTCAGAAGACCACTTGAAGTCAACTATCGTCGGACGGTGCCATGCGGAGGTAATCTAAACTTACGAAATCCTATTGAAGAATCACATGAATCCGTTTTAGATAAACCAATATTGAGAAACCGTTACACTCTGCCGTTTCGGTCTTGGTTTGTCGTAAGTTTGGCATTGCTTAGAATTATCTTAATATATAGATAAATATCTGTAATGGTAAACTTCAAATAGGGTTTGATATTTGTTTAGTATATCGAAAATTCATTGAAAATAAAAAAAACATAAAAAAAACATGAAAAGGTAAATAAGTAT